>NC_058410.1:102606814-102610724 GCF_002201575.2 Neomonachus schauinslandi | reverse complement strand
CTTTCTTTCTTTCTTTCTTTCTTTCTTTCTTTCTTTCTTTCTTTCTTCTTTCTGCTATTGGGCTGTTATAATAATCTTGGTTTGGTCTGGATTTTGTCATGAAAAAGGAAGATAACAGGACTCAGGAACTAGTAGAGCAGTTAGCTGCATATCCCCATTTTTACACACAGAAAATTTTTGCTTCTTTTGCTATGCTAACACACTTACACATAATTCCTGGAATCCCTACTACATTCATATCCACTGCTTCCAGACACACACTCCCAAGGCACCAAAACACAAAATCTCTGCATGTCAAAATCAAGCCAGGCCGAAGATGTAAATAGGTGGATATGGCACCAGGTGGATGTGTAATCAGTAATAAGAAATACATCGAGCCCCATAATGAAAAGAAATCCCCCAAATTGTTCAGGATTCCCCCTCCCCCTTCCATTCACTGATTTATTAACCCTGAACAAAGATGTAATTGCAGGGTCTCAGAAACAACTTTTTTCCATTTTTTTTTTCATTTTTGGCATTTGTTTTGTTTGGCTTTGAATTTCTTAATATCTAGTCATACCATTCATTGCCTGTTTTCTTCACTCAGTTGCCCATCTTCCCCCCCCCCCCCCCCCCAGAAAAGAAAGAAGCATTAGCTTCTGAGTCTTAAGGATGAGACCTCTGCATTTTCTTTGCTTGTTTAGGGCAAGAAATGAAGTGCTGCCTCTTTAATTGGCAGAAGCATGCAGGAGGAGCATACCTTTAATTTAGTGTTGGGATACCTCACTTGCACCCTGGCTGTTGTCTTATTGGAGACGGCAGCCTGCCTGAGATCCTCTAGCACTGAAATAATATCATCCAGCACGCATTTCTTATCCTGATTTTTCAACACACACAGATGGGAAAAAGTATAATTATAGCCCTTGTGGTTCACCTTCATTTCCAGCACGGCTCGGTGGGTCTGCAGGATCCCCTCAGCCTGGAGCAAAATATTGTCCCCGGGTGGGGAGAGGAGGATCACCCTGCCATACCTCCCAGGGGTGTGTAAGTCCGAATAGAGCTGGCTTTTGGACTGGTCCAGGGGGAAAAGGCTGCTGGCCAGGCTGCGCTCGATCTTGGCCAGGCTGTGGCTGGGAGCGACCAGGCGCTCCAGGTCGCCCTCGGGCTGGAAGCGGTTGAGCGCGCTGAGGCCGAAGGTGATGGTCAGGACTGCGGGCACGGTGAGGAAAAAGACCGGGTGCCGGCTCACGCACAAGCCCAGCCTGTGGCAGAACGACTGGAGCCCTCTGCGAAGCACCTGCCGCAGCATCCTCCACCAGATCCAGCTCGCAGGCGCTCCCGGCCGTCTTAAAAAGCACATGTGACATGTGTAAGCGCCGGGCTACCCCCTACTCCCCCATCCCACCCCTCTCCGGGCCAGCCCCCTTCCCCACACCGCCGCCTCCCCAGCCCCTCCGCGTTCACCCCCAACCACTCCGCCTGGTCTTTCCCCGGCCCCACCTCCATGCGCTCCTACTACTCTTTCAAACACTGCAGCAAGTTGCAGCAAGGCGGGCAAATATCGACAGCGCGCGTGGGGGACCGCGGCGGGCGCTGTGGGGGCACCGCGGGGCCCACCCCTCCCCTGCCTCCCCGCTCTCTTGCCTCCTCCCGCGCCCCTCTCACCGCATGAGCAGCGTTCCCTCGGTCTAGCCCTTCATCTCCGTGCTGCAGTCCCCCGGCCTCCCTCGCTGGAGGTGGTTCCGTGCGGAGCGTCCCACAGATGTGGATTTCCTCTCCGTCCTGATGGGGTTCGGTGCCTAACTGGAACCATGTGCCTCGGTGTTGTAAGAAGCAGGCATGTGCCCCATAAGGGGCGGGGGGGGGGGGGGGGGGGAGAGAGAGTCCGAGGGGGGGGAGGGGGGGGGGGGGGGAGCTAAGCTTTTCTTTTTTTAAGATGCGGGCAGTTATTTTTAGAGTTTTGTTTTCCCTCTTCCCTCCTTGCTATAGTGAATGGAAGAGGAAACGGGTGAAGGTGCTGCTGGCCCATTGGAGCGCTGGCAATTAGAGCCTGAGGCGCGGGGCGCGGCGGGGGGGGGGGGGGGGGGGGGGGGGGGGGCCCGGGGGCCCCTGGGGGCAAGCCCCCTTTTTGCCCCCCCGGTTTCCCTGTGCCCTCGAATTTCGCTTTTCTGCTGAAGAAAAGGGAGCAAAGAGGATGATGCTGCATTTTTAACATACCACAAAGCATGCAAGGGATTTCCTTGCAACACCTTCCACGCTGTCATTCCACAGACTAGTGGGCTGCAGCCCAGGGCTGCCAGAGACCCCATCTGTTGTTGTGCGTTAGGGCTCTAGGAAATCTTTCCTAGCTGTGGTGATTGGAGAGGAGGCATTTGCCAGTAGCAGTCGCCTATGGCTTGGGGGCTGTGTGTGTGTATGTGTGTGTGTGTCTTGCGTGTTGGTAGTGAAGATCCACAGGCAATGTGTGGTTTCCCAAAAAATGTTACATTCACTTTCTGTGCTTGTGAAGTTTAGGACAAAAAGTTCTTAAAGCTGGTTTCAGTTCCCTTCCCCCATTCGCCCTTCCATCAGGTTTACTCTGATAGGAAGTGGACCAAGAGGCTATCTAATTTTCTCTTGTGAGTCAAATTCCAGAAACAAACATTTTGGGACTCCCATCACACAGTTTTTGCCTGAATAAAGAGGACTAGTTGTCTAGGGGGAAACACACTGGAGTCATCTGATGTGTAAAACTGAGTTTACTTCACCACAGAGGGAAGAAAACTCCCACCAGGTACAATTCATCCCTCAGTACCTACCACTGTGAAGGTGAGAAACTCTCACCTGCAGATCCCATCAACTTCAAAAGCTTTAATATTAATGAGTATGTGTGTGTGTATTTTATTTTTTACTGATGGGACCTTTCACAAGGCCCAATGTTCTGGAAAGAATATGAAGAAGTCTTGAAGACAAGTTCTAAATTTGGTTGTGAACTGGAGACCTGCCTTCCAAAGCTTCTGTTCTTTTTGCATTGACTTCGTAGAGAAGATTGAGTTTCAAGAGATGATTTATTCACACTTTCTTAATCATAGTGAAAGGACCTGTTCTTCATCACATACTTAGCGATGTGCCCATCTATGCATACAAACAAGCTGAAGGACTCATCCTCTTAATAGATGCTTTTTATTTTTGCTAGTGGAATCAATTTTTCAGTTAGGAAATCAAAGAGACTGCAGAGAGCTAAAAAACAGTGCAATGCTTAAGAGTAATAGTTTAAAGGTAGTGTTACATACAAGATGAAAGAAAAACTCCAATCTTTTAAACTGAAAGTGACCTTGGTGACCGTTCAGTTTGCATCCCCACTGCGGGCAAGAATAGCTTTTATAATATTCTTGATGGCTCTCCACCCAGCCCACGCTTCTATACGGAATTTCAATTCTATTCTATTCTAATTATTCTATTCTATTCTATTCCATTCCACTCTATTTATTTGATATTTTTTAAAAAAATATTTTATTTATTTATTTATTTATTTATTTATTTAATTTTTTTTATTCTTATGTTAATCCCCATACATTACATCATTAGTTATAGATGAAGTGTTCCATGATTCATTGTTTGTGCATAACACCCAGTGCTCCATGCAGAATGTGCCGTCCTCAATACCTACCACCAGGCTAACCCATCCTCCCACCCCCCTCCCCTCTAGAACCCTGTTTGTTTTTCAGAGTCCATCGTCTCTCATGGTTCGTCTACCCCTCCGATTTCCCCCGCTTCATTCTTCCCCTCCCGCTACCTTCTTCTTCTTCTCTTTTTTCCTTAACATATATTGCATTATTTGTTTCAGAGGTACAGATCTGAGATTCAACAGTCTTGCACAATTCACAGCGCTTACCAGAGCACATACCCTCCCCAGTGTCTATCACCCAGTCACCCCATCCCTCCCACCCCA
>NC_058410.1:102547766-102596814 GCF_002201575.2 Neomonachus schauinslandi | reverse complement strand
TCCCTATCCAGCTGAATTCCTGAGAGGAGACGAAATCCAGGTCTCCTACTCCTCCGCCATCTTGCTCCGCCCCCCCAAAATATTTTATTTATTTATTTGAGAGAGAGAGAGAGCACAAGCGAGCATGAGTGGGGGGAGGGGTGGAGGGAGAGGGAGAAGCAGACTCCCCACTGGGCAGAGAGTCCCACAACATGGGGCTCAATCCCAGGACCCCAAGATCATGACCTGAGGTGAAGGCAGATGCTTAACTGACTGGCCCACCCGGGCGCCCCTCAATGTTTTTATATCAGTATGGACTCATGGGTATTTATAAATATTTCTGTTATGTTTGGGTTATAATTCAATACCACTCCATTTACTTTATTGCTCAAATTGTTCCAACTCTCTCCATTGGCTTCTGTCTCCCTTTGACATAATCCATTATTATTATTGGGTCCTTTAAAAAAAAAAGTATCCCATACTTTCTTGCACTGTAAGATACTCCAGGCTTGTCTTGTATCTTTCCTGCCGCAGTATCAGCCATTTCTCTAAGAAGCCCTGGTTTGTTTCGTTAGACAGTGGTATTAGAAGCAGAAATCTGGTTCTAACTGTGCTGCTTGCTGCGGTGGTGCCATCACTTCTAAGCCTTCTCGACTGACATCAAGGAAATACATGGCTGGACAGATCTGCCTTAACTTATGCTAGGGTTATGTCCTAATAACCCACAGTAAGTTGAAAATATTGTAAGTTCAAAATGCATTTAATACCCCTAAACTACCAAAATTATAGCTTAGTCTAGCCTACCTTAACATGTTGAGAACACTTACATTGGCCTACAGTTGGACAAAATCATTTAACATAAAGCCTATTTTTTTTTTAGACAGAGTGAGTGCACATGTGTATGGAGGGCGGGGGTGCAGAGTGAGGGGGTGAGAGAGAATCTTAAGCAGGCTCCATATGGAGCCCGACCACAGGGCTCGATCTCACAACCCTGAGATCATGACCTGAGCTGAAGTCAAGAGTCGGGCTCTCAACCGACTGAGCTACCCAGGTGTCCCAACATAAAGCCTCTTTTATAATACAGTGTTGGATATCACATGTAAATTGATTGACTATGGTACTGAAAGTGAACAACAGAATGGTTGTAAGTGCATCAGTTGTTCACCCTCCTAATTGCATGGCTGACGGGGATTTGGGCTCACTGCCGTTGCCCAGCATCACCAGAGATTGTCTTACTGACTGTGGCTAGCAAAATTCAAAGTCTGGTTTCTACTAAATGCTTGCACAGCATCATGAAGTTGAAAAATCATATGTTGAGCTGTTGTAAATTGGGGATTGTCTATATACTAATCTGTGCATGTGAGTATCTATAAAAAGTTCTTTATATGGCTCTCCGTATCTATATTAAGCTAAACATGAGTTTACACATATCCTCTGACTCTAATCTGTTGCCACATGGATCATTGAAGCCTCTTTTCCATGCTTGCCTGTAACCTTTCACTTCAGGTGATTTTTAAATTGCTTTTCTATAATGAAAACATATTTTTATTGGAAAAAAATAGGGGAAAGAAGAAAAGCATGGTTCCTTAATTTTAATACTATAAAAAGCTAATGTCAAATACTATTATGGCTTCATTAGAAAGATGAAGTATATGTTCAAAAGAAGAGAAATGTTAGCAATATTCCAGATTAACCTAGAGGAAGTTAATTTTACACTAAAATATCACTGGATATCAATCACATGATAATTCTAGCAAACCTGATTTAAAATAAAGCTTAATATAAAGCTGAAAGCCATGCATTTAGAGACCAATCAGTAAGAACACAAAAATCTGTGCTTTGGTACATATGGGTAGTGTCTTTTCTGATATGTGTTGGTCAATATCAGTTTTCAAGACTTGGAACCAAGTTGGAATTTATCCACTTGGCCTTTTGCAGGATAGGACACCAGAAAAACATGAATTTGCACTCAGAATGGCTGAGTTCTAGGCCAATTACGCAAGTTACTTCCTGGGTGTTTTGGGCAAGACACCTGACTCTCTGATCCTGTTTCCTTATTTATGAACTTGGATTATGTTCTTTACCCACTTGTCAATTCATCCATATCACCATTCACCAAAACACTGCAATTCTTGTTGTATTAACTAATGCTGTAATGCTAGCGATTGCAACAAATAAACCTCTAAATGTTAGCGGTATCACACAATACAAGTTTCTATCTTGTTCAAGGTGAACAGTCCGTTATGGATCTTCCTGCTTAGCAGGAAAATATAGACCTCAGTTCCACAAGTCATTCATCCACCTTTAACTCCTGGCTTCCAAGGACATTCCTGAGGTCATTTCCTAGCCAGCCAGCTACAAGAGGGAACCATCCTAGAGGAGCCCACCGGGGAGGTGTTTTTGGCTCAGTCTGGAATAGCATACATCACATCCTCTTACATCCTAAGATTAGAGTTTCGTCACAAGAGAGGCTGAATAATGCAGTTTCACACAGAACTCATTCCACCACAGCCATCTCAAGCAATGCTGGCTTTGGGGCTTCAAGAAGATGTTCTTTGAACTTCTTCTGTGGTAGTTTTAAGGAGTTTGCATTGTACCACCCACACTCTTAGTCAGGCTTGTTGTATCTAGGAAAGGCACATTGGAGAGTACAGTTTTAAAGGCAATTTTGGTCTTGATCATTTTGGGTGTTTCCGGCTGCAACTGTTTTAAACTGTAAGGACATTTCTTATCTAATACAACACAATGTTCAGAAGAATGATAGTCATAGAGCTTGTTAATTTAGAGGTTCAGGGGAGTCATTAAGAACCTAAGTCCTCTTTCTCATTCTGCTTTGCCTATCCCCAGAGCCTGAGCTTTGTGCTCGTTCTTGTCCACAGACCACACAACCAGACAAAACAAGATCCAGGGGAAGAAGCAGTTGCTTCTTTCTGTGCATCTCTTCTAAGAGTGAAGAAGCGTTCCCCAGGAGACCCCCAACGGATTTCCTCTTCAGTCTTATTTCTCATGCCGGTGTCTAAATCAATCACTGGTGAGAGGAACGTAACACAAATAACTGGCTTAGACCAATCTGGACTCACTGTGGGGCTGGGAATGGAGCCAGCCTCCTCTCTGAGAACATTGTCATGTGGGAATTTATGTGGGGTTTACTTTGTTAGTTTGTTTTGTTTTGTTTTGAACAAAAGTTTCTTTAGGAAGAAGCATAATGTTATGGCAGGGATGTTTGGATGTTGGGCAGCTGACATTAACCTTGGGTATTGAATTTTTCGGCTTAGAGCAAATTAGTTTCTGGAGACCATACTTTTCTGAATGGAAAATAGACTCATTATCTGACAAAGGAATTGTTTTTTTTGATTTGTAATCCATTTATGTTAATAGCTTTATAATATGACGCAGCAGAAGTCCAATCATATTTGATATTTTAAAAATTACCTTTATTTCCATAGGGTACAAATATTCTTCGGGAAAATCCACTATCTCCAATCGCCACTTCTGTATGGGTAGGAAATGACGGACTGGAAATGGTTGAGGAGTTTATGAAAGCATCTTTATTTAATAAAAGCAATAGGACGTTTAGATAGGATTTGCATTAATTGATAACCAAAAATTCATCATAAATAAGACTGTGCATCAAATGTGGCTTAGAAGTTCAGTCTCCTTGTCATGTTGTTGCACCCTATGTGCTTAAAAGAGAAAATAAACACCATTCTCTTTCCAATCATAAAATAGTGTATCCAAAAAAGAAACATAAGTGTAGGCATCCATTATTATACCATTTATAAGTAAATCCTCAGTACCAAATTTTTGCCAGAACTAGTATTTTCCTATGGTGGAATTTAAGATTAAGTTCTAGAGAAGATTTCAAACATCAAGGTTTTCCTTTCTCTTAACTTTTAGTTAGGTTCTCCTCTTGCTTCACCTCTGTATCACTTTGGTTCAGTCATTCCAGGTCAATATGCCTTAGATTTACATCTGTAAACTCATGGAAAGTAATAAAATTGGACTAAGTGATCATTACCTTGCCCTTCCGCTATGATTCCATAATCTTCTGGAAGTTGAGTTCATGGGGTTCATTTGCTAGGTTTGCTACATTTTAACAAGGGCAAACTTCCATTCCCTGCTGGAGTCCCTGCCTTGCTTTCCTGTTTACTCTTTGCACAATATCAAACAGAGAGTCCCAGAGGGTTGGGAGTGGCCCAGCACAGAGGAGAATGTGAGCTTTGGTGTTAGTCTGGGAAAAGATAGAGAGGCTGGAAAAATACTTGGAATATTGTGGCCACGGGGGAATAGCTGGACTGAAGATGAAAGACTGCCTGCCAAAATACAGCTCTGTGCAGAGACTTATTGGACAATGCACAAAGATGACATGTTGCTTTGTACACATTCCATTTTCAATCATTTAAATAAAAATTTTCTTTTTTTTTTAAAGATTTTACTTATTTATTTGACAGAGAGAGACACAGCGAGAGAGGGAACACAAGCAGGGGGAGCAGGAGAGGGAGAAGCAGGCTTCCCACGGAGCAGGGAGCCCGATGCGGGGCTCGATCCCAGGACCCTGGGACCATGACCCGAACCGAAGGCAGACGCTTAATGACTGAACCACCCAGGTGCCCTTAAATAAAAATTTTCTAATTTGGGAAGAAGTAGATCATACTTTTTTTTTTAAAGATTTTATTTATTTATTTGACAGAAAGAGAGAGAGCACAAGCAAGGGGAGCAGCAAGCAGAGGAAGAAGCAGGTTCCCTGCTGAGCAAGGAGCCCGACGTGGGGCTCCATCCCAGGACCCTGGGATCATGACCTGAGCTGAAGGCAGATGCTTAACTGACTGAGCCACCCAGACATCCCTAGATCTTACTTCTTTTTTTAAAATCATCTTTTAATTTTTTTTCGTAAATCCAAATGTAATACAGATCAATCCATTGGCTGTACAAAAAAACCTGAAGGATTTCCCCCAGTTTTGTTCCTTCCCTTTTGTCTTCCCTTCTTGCCTTCTTTCCAGTAGTAATTCTCTCTCTCTCTCTCTTTTTTTAAATGTTCCTAGCAAGGTCTTCTTGAAATTACTCTGAAAAACATATTTCTCTCTTCCGGTTGAACTCAGTAGTATACTTCTCTCATATTGTTTGTTATACAGTTACACATTTTCCAAAATTGTGGTGCTCATAATCAAATTGAGTTGGTGGTTATCAACCTGGGATTTTAGTGGTGTTACGGCACCCAGAGAGGAACCTGCTCCGAAAGGACAAGTTGCTCATTAATTTCAGGTCTGACCATGAAAATGCATCCTATTTCCTGACAAGGCAGTTCTCCCATCAGATCCTGGAAAAGAATGAATTTTATGAAGCCAATCGTTGAGTGGAAGTGAGCATCAGATTCACTATGGAAGAGCTACTCTAGTGGGAAAGCATTAGGGATGTCGCCCCGTGTTACAACTCCACATTTATTGCTGCATCATCAGATACCAACATTGATATCATTACAGAGAGCAACAGAAGATAACACTCCCTAGCTCTGTCTTTGCCCCGCGCGGTCAGAGAGAAAGAGATATATAAGTACCAGTAAGAGGGGCGCCTGCGTGGCTCAGTCGTTAAGCGTCTGCCTTCGGCTCAGGTCATGATCCCAGGGTTCTGGGATCGAGCCCCACATCGGGGTCCCTGCTCCGTGAGAAGCCTGCTTCTCCCTCTCCCACTCCCCCTGCTTGTGTTCCTGCTCTTGCTGTGTCTCTCTCTGTCAAATAAATAAAATCTTAAAAAAAAAAAGTACCAAGAAGAGAACTTGGGGAGGAGGCAGAAGGGTCACATAAAATCATGGTCTATCCCAGCAGGGAGGAGGATTATACCACTGACATTGTTAAAATGACAATGCATGGTGATAACACAAAGCAAACCAAATTTTAGTCAGTTTTATCATTTCTTTAAATTTTCTACAGCCAGTGCCCTTACTGCCTACACATGAGGTAGAGTGCTCCTACTGCCCTACCCTCTCCCACACTTGCTATACCACTGCTCTCAATACTTGCAACTGTGATTTCTGAGTAACTTTATATCCTGCATATCCAGTGCTGCATATTGCTGAAAAGATTGGGGTAGGTTTGCAGTCAGTATGGAATCACAATACGGAAGACTGAGCTGTTCCGCTCCCATGATTATGCCTGCCCCCTATGATGACCCCCTTACCCCCACCCAGAATGGTATCAAAATCGAGGGGTATTCAAAACCTGATGTAACAGGGCCTGCATACAACTTAATTGCAAATAGAGTTCTCTTGCTGAGGAAAACAGGTTTCTTCAAAAAAAAAAAAAAATAGAAATGGCATTAGACAACAGACAAACTCAGACTATTTATAAGTGTGTTTGACATTCAAAAATTTGGTCTTCAGCCTGTCAAACAAGGTGAGGGATTCCACTGTGACCTTTGGGAAATTTTCAGCCTTTTAGCCAGGAAAATCGGTATAAACAAAATGAGTTAATATTCAAATGGAAAAAATAAAAAAAAGCTTCCTATGACCATTCACATTTATACATAAACAACACATCTCTAGAACACATGTAAACTAAACATCTGGAGATTTAGTTATCTTGTTGACATAGGCAAAATCAATAGGCATTTATAGAAACTGTGATGAAATCTTTCTGTGGGCCTTTGTCTTTGGCAAAGTGGCCCTCCTTTGCTGAGCAGTTGTGAAACCTAGGGCAGTCTTTATTCTGTTGTATTGAAATAATCTATGTCTCCCTCCTACACAGACTGCAGCCTTCATGAGGGCAATGCCTGTTACCCTCTGGTGTCGTACCTTCAGTTTCTAGCAGGAAACCTCACATCCAATAAACACACAATAACGTAATAGCTACCTGACTCATCCCAGAATGGCTCTCCCAAAGTGAGAGACATATTAAAAAGAATAAGTAAAAACTAAGGAAGGTAGAACTATAAATGAAGGTAAAACACAACAAATTACTTTTGAGGCAGGGGTTTAGTCCTTGTGGTTGATGACATGGGTCTGTACTCCTGTTTGCCTTGTGTCTACTGTCCTTTTATTGCTGTTGTTCCTAAGCATCTCCTTGGCCCTTCCAGCTGCCCTGTCACCAGCCTCAGCCCTCCTGGTATTATCAGATTGTCTGCATCTTGGAGTTTATCTTTCCCATTCTCAGTTCTGTGAGTTTCTGAGAACTGTTTCTCTTTTTGATGATTTTCAAGGTCTAAACAAAGTTTATTAAAGCTGGAGAGTATGTTCAAGGGCAGGAATAGCAGAAGATGAGGCTGGAAGAATGAATAAGTACATGAATTAAAGAAGCCTGGAAACTTGGTTCCTTCAACATGCTGACCAAACAGAGACTTCCTGAATAACCAAAATGTGCAAACCCCTCCTATGCCAATTATACAGGGTTGCTACTTTCATGGAGCTTATACGGTCGGGGGAGTCAAAGAGTTGGAGGGTTTTCCTCAGAGGTATGTGGAGCTACTGAAGTGTTACAAGAACAGATTGGGTTTTAGAATACAGCTGGGCTGCAGTGTAGAGAATGAACTGGAAGGTGTTAAGAGTGAAGACTGGCTGATCTTGCAGGAGGCTGAAACTGTTGTTCGAGCCATGACAAGAGCAGCCCGGACCAGGGTCCTACGGACAGGGATGGTGGAAGATGGAAGTATTCGTGAGTTACCTACAAGTGAAAAGAGAAATGATCTGGTGATGGAGTCAATGTGGATATGTCTGCTAAAAACAGGTAGTATACCCCCTGAATGCACCTTTAAAGATAAGCAAGAAAGCAATGACAGAAACATTTCTGCTCTCTTTTAGGGGTGATGGCAATAGAGCATAACAGATATCTGGACTCTGGACACAGACACATCCAGGTTCAAGTCCGTCAACTCCCTACTCTGTCACCTTCGAGTGGTATTAGCTTGGCCAACTTATTTAACCACTGTACACTTTAGCCTTCTCATCTGTAACCGTGGGGTAAGAAAAGCTCACACCTTGCAGGCGATTGTGTGGATTCAGTGGGATACTGAATGTAAATATTCAAATACATTAATAGAAGCAGGATGCATATTATATGGGGTTATATAGGAATTATTAGATGTGCTTCTTGCTTTCAAAAGAGCTAAAATAAAGGAAGTACATAATTACTTGAAAGTAAAACATAGATAATTAACTTTAATTTGCATATATTTAAAAGCTGTATCTAAATATATATAGATATATTTAGATATTATTCATATGATTATAGACACTAGAAAGGATATAGTTTGGGGGGAGAAATTTACAATAATAGGCAGAGAAATAGCTTTGTTGAATGTTTACGGTAAGCTAAATATTATGCTTATTATTTTATATTCATTAATTCATTAATTACTAAGGAATCCTTGACATAAATATCTCTTACTCACTATTACAGATACCAGAACTGAGGTTCAGAGGATTAGGAACGACTGGAATTTGAAAGCAGGCCTGCCTACTTCAAAGCCCCTCTTCATTCAGATATTCAGGCTGCTCTGCATTTCTGTGTTCTTAGCCTATCTTGGGTATTTCCTTGTTATAAAAAATTGTCTATCTATTGACTTTTCTTACTTCGCCTATTCATGTATCCAGGGAAAATATTCCACTTGCCTATGTCAGATTTGCCCCAGGAGAAAAAGGGCCTTTGCTTAAAGATTTCCCTTCTCTTAGTAGGAAGGGAAGGCTTTGTATAACCAGCAGAATTCAAAGGTCTTCTCTTCAGGAAATGAATGTAAAAGGAAGACATTCGAACAGGAGACTTAAAAGGAAAAAACATGATATACAAAATATTGTTTTCAGGTCCTGTGAGATTTCATTCAATTTACATTTCATTCATTTAAGCTCTGGCCTGTTTGGTCAAGGGAGCAAACTTAGTAATTAGTTCTCTCAATTTTTTAGTCATTTCTTGTTTTATGAAGTATAATGCTTTCCTGATCAAAAGACAGCCTCCAGCATATATTTCTTTAAAAAAATAAACCACATATACATATACACGTGTGCAAATTCCATATTTTTACACTTCTACCAAAGTAAAATCTGGGGTGCTTGGGTGCCTCAGTTGGTTTAAGCCTCCAACTCTTGGTTTCTGCTTGGGTCATGATCTCAGGGTCAGGGGATTGAGCCCCAGTGTGGGGCTCCTTGCTGAGCTGCGAGTCTGCTTGTCTCCCTCTCCTTCTGTCCCCCCCCCAACTCATGCTCACTTTCTCTCTGTAGAGTAAATAAATAACTCTTAAAAAAATAAAATAAACCACATACACATATGTAATTCCATATTTTTACACTTTTATCAAAGTAAAATCGATTAGTGCATAGACCCTATGATGAAAAGCAAGAATCCCTGTTCCATATCTTCCTGCTCTCAGTCCCACTCCCAAGGGACAACCCCCATCATTTCTTCTTGAAGATTTCCCCATATCTTTAAACCATATTTATAGAGCTCTATTTCAGGATTAACTACAGTAGACTAAAGTCTCTTTTTATTGCTTCCTTAATGTTCCCACCAAATTAAGTCAATTTGTTTTATAAAACAACTTTTAATTATAGTTACATCTTTATAATACAGTAAATGTACATTATTAAAAATATTAAAATGTATATAATCAATGGCAATAAAAATAGCTACCATTTACATTTATCATAATATAATTTTAGTGCTAAATGGATTTACTCAAATTTATTTAACCATCCCCCTATTGGTACATACTTGGCTTAACTACAAATTTCTCCCTTTGTAAATGATGCTGAATAAATAAAACTATTGCTAAATTTGAGCACACACATACTTTGTTTCCTAGACAAAATTTCCTGGCACAATTTTTCTTAAATGTGTTTGTTTGTTCATTTTCATTTTAATTTGTGAAACATTTTGTTAAATTTCCAGAAAGTCTGCACCAATTTATTTTTCTACCGCAACATAAATCAGCAAATTTTTCTATAATGGGTCAGATAGTAAATATTTTAGGCTTATGGGCCAAAAGGCAAAATTGAGAATATTAGACAGGTATTTGTATAACAAGAGACAAATACACATTTCCATACATTTTTAATTAATGTAATTCAAAATAATAATAATAATAGTAACATACAATTTTTATAACATGAAGCTGCTAATGAAAAGAATGAATTTATTTTTTGGGTAATAACATTTTGCTCAATTGGATATGGTAGGCAGAATAATGAATGACCCATGAATATGTCAACATCCTAATCCTTATGTCCTTTATGCTATATAGCAGAAGGGAAGTTGCAGATATAATTGAGGTTATGGATGTTAATATAGGGATAGCAGCTTGGTTTATCTACGTGGGCCTATTCTAATTAAACAAGCTCTTAAAAACAGAGAGAATGCTTTTAGGCTGAAGTCAGGGAGATGCCGGGGAAGGAGAAATAGAGATTGGAAGCATGAAAGCGAGCAAACCTGTGGCTGGTGGAGGGGCCACATGGAAAGCATGAGAAAGAATGTGGGAAGTATCGAGGAGCCCCAGATTGGCCCCTGGCTGACAGAAATAAAGGAAATGAGGGCCCCAGTTTTATAACCATAGGAATTGCGATTGTCCAACAGTCTGAATGAGCTTAGAAGTGGAAGCATTTCCAGAGCTTACAGAAAGGAACACAGCTTTGCTGGCACCTTGATTTTGGTCTTGTGAGATTTTCAGCTGTGACTCCAGGTGAGCTATGCTGTAACTCAGACTTCTGACTCATAAGGCTGTGAAGTAATAAGTGGGTATTGTTTTAAGCTACTAGTTGTGGTCATTTGTTATAGCAGTGATAGAAAATTCATACTTTGGGGTTTCAAATTTAGTGTTCTTGATCATCAAAATTGATTACAAATGTCCATCTGTTAATGTTGATCTGTAATGAGATTTTGTGTATATTTCATCTACGAAATGTCTTTTCCCACAGAGAGGCACTGATACTGATAACCTTCCACAAATGTAGTATTTTAATAGAATATATTCAATCACTTGGAAGAAATTTATGGATTCTGTTAGGTTCTTGTCTTGATATTTGCTTTTTAACATGTCATTACATTGCAGAGGAATCATGTCCAATTGAAGGTATGGCAGAAGCTTCTTGGTTGCACCATTCAATGGATTATAAAATATGTACATATCCTTTGCCCATTCATGAAGGTTAAAAAAATGCTGCTGTCACTATAGTTTTAGCTCGGAACTGTGGTTTAGCCCACTTTACAACTTGTGTAAAAATGGAGATCCAGCTTATTGTTCTAACTTTTGACAGCACTGGTCTTATAAAGCACTTTGTTATTACTTGCTATTCAACCAAAATCAGTGTTATGGAAATGATTACACTGAAGTATACATTACAAAGGTAAGCACTCTGCCTGTTTCTTAAGGAACATTAATCAAGTCCATAGCAAATGTGAATTTCAAAGCTGCTCAATGTTTGATGATAGTGGCTGAAAAAAAATTAAATTCTTGGTCCTAAATTCAAAATCACCCAAGTGACAATGGTTAAATCCACAAGAGTAAATGAAGTTCATTATTGACACAACTGGTTCGACAACATAGATTCAAATACTTTTGGCAGAGGATCTGCAGATGAATGATACAATGAATAACCATAGGCTTTAAACACCTTACCTTTTCATAAGCTTTGTGAATTTGTAGGGGGGTGGGGAAAGCCCTTTTTCTGCTTCACACATATTTTACCACTATCAGTTTTAACACATCTTAGCAGATTCCACTTCAGGTTGTTGTGTATGAGTGTTTTCTCAACTTCTTTGAAACTATTTCCACCTGTATTTGCTCCACACAGATTATTCACAAAGGTCACTTTTCAGTCACTCCAAATGCATCATTGACTTCACTAATAAGCAACAACCAACCAGTATTGTCAATATCTTTTGACTAATGAAGAGCCAAGGAAAACCACTCAAGATAATTTGCCTTGTTTTTAATTGACTATTGATGTTGCTGCCAGTGTTTTCAACTCTTTGAGCAACAGTTCTTGCCAAATAGTTGACAATCTTAACTACTTTCTCTGGCTACATTTTTTTAATTGATAAGTCAACATCGGTAAATGCGTTCTCTTGTTTGGCTAATAAATGAGCTGCTCAGAAATTTAGTTGCAGCCTCATTTTTGTTTTTTATTTTTGTGAAGAAATTCTGTTGTAATGAGACATTTTATTTAAATGCTTCTACTTTTTCCCCGATTGTTGTTTTCCCATGAGTTGGGAGATGTAAATGCATAGTATGGAAATATCAACACTTATTTAACATTGTGATAGTGCCATTGCTTAATACAAAGATATTTTGCCATCTAATTTGATAATGAAATAATCCACACTTTACTGTACCTTAAGACTGAATTATTCAAAGTCCACTATTTTCTTCTTTTTACATCACATACATGAGTAATAAAACAAATGTTGTGGTGCAGCGATAGGCATAGCACCAGAAATATTGTAGAATTATAACTGTGATTTGTAGTGAACCAAACAGCTGTGCAAAGCAGTGAGCATGCAACATGAGTCTGTGTCACAACTACTCAGCTCTGTTGTTGGAGCACAAAAGCAGCCCCAGGCAATGGGTAAATGAATGAGCCTGGCTATGTTCTAATAAAACTTTAATTAGGGACACTAACATTTAAGTCTCATATAATTTTCACATGGCATAGATTACTACTTTTGATTTTACTTCAGCAGTTTAAAAAGGAAAAACTCATTCTTAGCTCATAATCTATATAAAAACAAAGAAGTCTGGATTTGGCTTTTGTGCTGGAGTTTGCAGACCCCCCATATTAGAAGAATATGTTTTAATAAAAAAATCAAAATATTTAGATAAGCTGAAACCATGAAATATTCACCATCTCTGTCTTTTTGTGATTTACTTCAGTGGGAAATAGTAGGGAAGAATGGGTATTATGGAGGTGAAAGGAAAAGACATGTTCACTTCTTTCTCAGGGCACATCTGCTTACAAACAAACTAATAAACTAAATTCTGTGTCTAGTATGAATAGGGGGCACTAGAATAATGTAAATGAAAAATGACATTTGGATGTTTTCCCCTTATGTTTTCTTACTTAAGTTGGGGGGGGGAAAGCTTCAAATCAAGAATGTGAGAATGTCTGTGGGGAAAAACATCACACATCTAGAAATAATCATTCCCACCGTGATTCTCTGTGGTTACTATGTGACTTTTGTTTTTTATCATTTGCACAAATGACAAAATTTGTCCTGTCATTTTTATTCATATTCTTCTCTAAAAGTACAAATAAGGAAAATTTATTTACATTAATGTCTAAGTCTTTATTTTGATATCATTTTCAAAATGATATCATAAAAATAAAAGAGCTGTTTGTTCCAAAATGGGGTTTTAAGCAGAGATGGAGCAGCTTAGTATTTAAAGCATTGGAATGAGAGACCTGGTAGCTGCTGCCAATTCCACTTCCATCATTGACCCACCTACTCCTAGAGCCCTCCCTGTTCCCCTCTAAGCCTGTCTTTATGTAGTGATGTAACACTGCATTTGTTAATGATGTTAATCATAAGTAACATTTATGGGACCCTTATTAAGAGCCAGGACCTTTGCATATACTGTTTTACTTAACCCTCACAAAAGTCCTGGGTGGGCAGTATCAATTGTTCTACCTTTCCAGAAGAATTGAGGCTCCAAGAAGATACGTTACTTTCTTAAGGCCTCAAAGCCACTAGATGGCAAAGCCTGGATTCAAATTCAGGTCTATCTTGCCTCAAAGCCTATATCATGATTCTGAAGAGAAAGCAGATAAGGCAAATGAAAAAGTCACAACTATCTAAAAAGAATTAGCCTGCCATTAAGTGATCTATCATTTCCTTCAGCTCTCAATTATTAATTAGTTAGGCATCCAAGACAAGGGTCAATTATAATGACAATTATTTCTACTGTCATTGGAACTGTTATTTGGTAGCCTCTTCTGAAGTTAAATCTCAGATAAAATGTATAATAGACAGAACATATTGATGTAACTTCTTGGTTAAAATGTAAATACTATTTTGTAGTATGCAATCCAGTTGATTGCAATAAATTGAGTGTATAATAATTATTTCAGAATCAAAATGATCTTTTGAGTGGGTATGTTAGGTTGCAAGACCATCAACAGAAAACTCAGGGTCTTGGATGACTTGTCGTTTCTTGTAAGAAATTTTACAGGGTATAATTCAGTGGTTGATCAGATAAAATATGAAACAATACTCTTTTTATTTTTCAGAGGTCTCCATCGATAGCACTTCCATGTCCCCCAGTTGGAAGGGTGGGCCTCTCCATTCAATATTGATTGATTGCCTCATTTAGCATAGGTTAGCTCCTCAATATGTTGATTTGATTTAAGAAAATCTATTTTATGAAAACTCTATGTTCTACAATGGATGATTTATAGTTTACAGTGCTTCCTTTCTTCATAAAAGCAATTGACTTTTTGCCCTCTGTTTAAGGACTATCATTCGATTGTGTTAAAGATGACCACAGAATGGATCAAACAGAATCAGTGCATGAAATGAAAACTCGTAAGTCTGAATGATTGTGTAAATATGAATATGAGTTGTTGAAGATGACTTGAAATAATATTCAAAGCTGTGATAAAAAATTCAGTGAAGCCCAACATATCTTTTTAAGAATATCATTAAGTGTTTGAGGGACTAAAAGACTATAGTTTCAGTGTAGTGAAAATGTACATATTTCACAAAGTAAAGTCTTTCCTCCCAATACATAGGTTTTGCCCAAATCTCTGGCTTAATAAAATGTGGGTAGCTATCATTCTGGTGCAATCTTGCCCATGTTGGAGACAGAGGTATACTGATGCCATAATGGGAGGAAATCAATAGTAGCAAGGCCAGATAAGGTAGAAATTCCCAGAAGACCGATATTAACTAAATGTTAATGAAAGCAGAACAATTTACAATGTACTTATTCTGGGACAGACATGGTTTTAAGGATGCTCTAAATATTATTTATTTAATACTTTCCATAATACTGGACTCTGAAAACTCTGGAAAGTTAATTGTCACTAATTAAATGGTGGATTGGTTATATAAAGTCTGTAAATCAGTTTCCATAAAACAAAGAAGAATCACCACTAGGTATACCCAGGTTGAACTTTTTGTTTTAACAGATTCTAATGATTTGTAATAAAATATTAACACATTAATGTATTTAATCAGTCATAGTAAAGACATCTAATAATCATATTTATATAAGACATGATTGGAATTCAGTGAGAATGAACATATAGATTATTGGTATAATTTTGGCACTCACTGTCATGGCCCCCATTATTGAAATGTACTCTTGTATGAGATTTTGTAATTTCTTTTTGTTCTTAAATTTGAATTCCCTTCATCAGCACTGCACATAGAGTAGATATTTCTCATTCAGCAGGTTGAGAAAAATCTTTTCATCCTGAGAACATTCAATGCATTTATCAATTGCATTAAAAGTTCTTATTCCCCATGTATAAATTGAAATCTTACGTCTCACATGTGTTCCATCTTATGCCTCCCATGTTGATTATAGCCTGTTAATTGTTCACATCCTGCACTACCACATGACTGCTTTGCTTTTCATCTTTATCTGTTTTCTTTTTTAAATATTGTCCATCTGCCTTCTTTGATACAGAAGTGGTTTTGGTTGAAAAGTCAATTTTAGATATCCTTTAATGTTTTGTCACTGTTTTTCTTTAGTTTCTCTGAGCTATTTCATAAATTTTAGTCCATTTAATACTTTGTACTATATTAAACTTTGATTTAGTTAATAAGTATTCAGAACTTTCCTGTTATTATAAAAAATAATTATTGTCTGTTTAAAGTTGAAATAGGTAGTTTAACGTTAGTTAGAAATTGCAAACTTATTTATGAACGACATGCATTCAGAAATGCACACAAATCTTATAGTTATTACCCATCTATTATCTTTTCTGTCAATATTTATAAATTAACAAGAGCTGTTTTTGCCTGATCATTGGATATTTGATTGGAGGGTAAGTCATTCCCAGGAAAGCTTATGAAAATATTGTTCCTTCATAGAAAATAGCTGCTATCTTCAAAGGCTACTTAACTTACATTGTCTTTAATCCTCATGGCAACCCCACCAAGTAAGTATTTTTTAGTGCCATTTTGTAGCAGGCTCAGAGAGGTCATCTTATAATAATTATCTGCGCTTGGATTTGAACTGAGATCTGCCTGATGTGAAAACCTACAATTTTTCTACACCAGGCTGCAAAAGAACCCAAAATCTCAGAAGGGGAAAAAAAACTATTCTATGAGAAAATCAGGTTGCCAGGGGCTGCAGAATTCCTATCCGTCATCATCCCTCCAGGCATGGGGCCGGCCGCACAATTATGCAGACAATAACTCATAATGTAGAATGGGCATTGGTACCTAACTGGAATCCCGTAAATGTTTGAATTGCTAAAAGAACTCATGTGGCATATTCTTCAACTCCCACTTCAGTCTTGGCTTTGATTGCTTTATTCTTTTTTTTTTCTAATAGTTCCTTTTCATTAAAAATTTTAAAAAATTTTTATTGTTATGTTAATCACCATACATTACATCATTAGTTTTTGATGTATGTTCCATGATTCATTGTTTGCGCATAATACCCAGTGCTCCATGCAGAATGTGCCCTCTTTAATACCCATCACCAGGCTAACCCATCCCCCCACCCCTGTCCCCTCTAGAACCCTCAGTTTGTTTTTCAGAGTCCATCATCTCTCATGGTTCATCTCCCCCTCCGATTTCCCCCCCTTCATTCTTCCTCTCCTGCTATCTTCTTCTTTTTTTTTTTTCTTAACATATATTGCATTATTTGTTTCAGAGGTACAGATCTGTGATTCAACAGTCTTGCACAATTCACAGCGCTCACCATAGCACGTACCCTCCCCAATGTCTATCACCCAGCCACCCTATCCTTCCCACCCCCCACCACTCCAGCAACCCTCAGTTTGTTTCCTGAGATTAAGAATTCCTCATATCAGTGAGGTCATATGATACATGTCTTTCTCTGATTGACTTATTTCGCTCAGCATAACATCCTCCAGTTCCATCCATGTCATTGCAAATGGCAAGATCTCATTCCTTTTGATGGCTGCATATTTATTCTTAACAGAAATGTCCACAACATGTGTTTAGCCATCCTTTAAAAGAGCATTCTCCCATAGTATTTAAAAAGAGTCAATTTTCCACAGCTTTAATTCACACCAAGTTTTCAGTTGTACACTCACTATATAAACAAATGTCTAGGATAACCAATTTTTCTATTAAAATTTTCTTGAAAATTCTGCAATAAGCAATTTCTGATAGTGCCTGTATTAGGAAAGCTTACCATCTCCTTTTGGGTTGACAGTATCCAACAGCAAGATAAATCTGGGCAAAAGTACTATAATTTAGGATAATTAGTGAAGGAAAATGTGGATAGACAGCATCTTTATATTTAAGCACATTTTAGTTACTCACTTAAATCTTTTATTTTTATTTATTTATTATTTTTTTAAAGATTTTGTTTATTTATTTGACAGAGAGAGACACAGCGAGAGAGGGAACACAAGCAAGGAGAGTGGGAGAAGGAGAAGCAGGCTTCCCGCAGAGCAGGGAGCCCAATGCAGGGCTCGATCCCAGGACCCTGGGATCATGACCTGAGCCAAAGGCAGACACTTAATGACTGAGCCACCCAGGCGCCACCCCTCACTTTTATCTTTTAAAATTTTGGTAGCTTTTACTCTCCTTTACCTAAAACAAAAAGCATTATTTTTTTTTCATTATTCAACATCTGGTGATGGCAATAATAACAATGAAACTATGCAAGACATGCTTCAGAGTGTAGAGCAGTGGTACTCAAAATATGGACCTCAATTAGTCAGCCAAACGTTACCTGGGAGCTTGTGAGATGTACAAATTCTCAGGCTCCACCCTAGACCTCCTGAATCAGAATCTCTGCAGAGAGTCTGGGGCAGGGCCCTGGAATCTGTGTTTAATCAAACCCTGCAGGTGATTCTGATGCATGCTAGAGTTTGAGGAGCATTGCTGTGGAACACTGCTACATGTGGTCCTCAGACTGGCTTGAATGCAGAATCATATCTCATTAGTGGGGCACCTGGGTGGCTCAGTCGGTTAAGCAATTGACTCTTGGTTTTGGCTCAGGTCATGATTTCAGGGTCCTGAGATCGAGCCCCTCATTGGGCTCCACATTCAGCGTGGAGTCTTCTTGTCCCTCTCCCTCTTCTCCTTTCTCCTTCCCCTGCTCTCTCTCTCTCTCTCTCATAAATAAATAAAAAATTTAAAAAAATCTTGCTAGACAACTAACTCCAATATATTCCATACATATCTCCTGTCTTAAAATTGTGGATGTTCATCTACTGTGAACAAAAAGGACTCTCCTGAATTTGATGATTTTATTTATTTTTTTGTTTTATTATTTATTTATTTAAAAATTTTTTTATTTTATTATGTTATGTTAATCACCATGCATTACATCATTAGTTTTTGATGTAGTGTTCCATGATTCATTGTTTGCGCATAACACCCAGTGCTCCATGCAGTACATGCCCTCTTTAATACCCATCACCAGGCTTACCCATCCGCCCATGCCCCTCCCTTCTAGAACCCTCAGTTTGTTTTTCAGAGTCCATAGTCTCTCATGGTTCGTCTCCCCCTCTGATTTCTCCCCCTTCATTTTTCCCTTCCTACTATCTTCTTTTTTTTACTATACAATGTATTATTTGTTTCAGAGGTACAGGTCTGTGAATTTGATGATTTTAAATCTAATCGTGCCATTTCACATATATGGAAAACAAAACCTAGAGAGGAATGAAAATAATAGTTCACTGATGGGCTAAGTCTACTGACTATGGGTCCTTTACCTTCTCCAGATGGTGTGGTGGAGCTCATGCCAGCCTTTCCAGGGTTGGTGTATAATACCTCCTTTGCTGGCCTTGCCAAGTGCTAGATTATCCACTTCTCTTAATCTTTTGGAGTAAAGCACTGCTGGCTTCATCAACATGCAGCCAGGGAATTCATTACACCTCCATCAGTTTGCATTGAGACTAGAATTAATTTATAAGATAATAAGTGGTGATGAAAGTAGCATTGATTAGGAGTCACAGGTCTGCTACTCAGCCCTGGTATAACTATGTATAAATTGTGATTTTTGATAGTCCACTGACTGCTCTGAGGCTTAGTTTATTGATATGAGAAATATGAAAAACAATGAATTAGTAAGGTTAAGTTGTCTTGAATTCTAACTCAATGATTCTGTAATCCCTTCAGTTTCTTGGGTGGTTGGAATGCGGTCATCAGACAAGTTTGCTTTGATGGGCAGAAGGAGTCAGGCAAGGAAAGGTTCAGCATGAAGGGGAAGTCATTGGAGATACATCATGGCAGGTGCCCAGAGACAGCACCAATCCTCATCCCTGGCTTGTGAATGGGCTCTAATAGGGCCACCAAGGCAAAATCCTTTCATGGACTCTTTTCTGTAAACATTAGTGTTTATGTGCCTGTTACCACTTCCTTGTTTGAATTTCAGGAGTATATGTACTATCCACTCGCCATGATTTCTGGCCCCATTAGTGGGATTCTTGTTCCCTTTTTCCCTTCCTGAAATGTGTTGGGCACAGGCAGTGCTGGGGACACTGGCAGCAGCTATCCCAAGGCACAACAGATTTCCCTGGCATGCTACATTTAATAAAAAATAGTTCTGGCACTAGCATAAAACCTTTCATCCTTGAGTCTCAAATTATTTCACAAACATTTATTCTTACAGAATTCCTGCAAGGCACATGTTATAGAGTCACAGATTCATGAAGACTTGGAGATGAAGGGAACTTCAGAGATCATTCACTTCAAATCACTTCATTTTCAGGTGAAAAAATTGAAATCCCAGAAGGTGAAGTGACTTACCCAAGTAGTTCTCTTCTTTAAAATGTGAAAGCAGTAGGTGGATGATTCCAAGCCATAGAATGCATTTTAAATTATTGTATGAATGGAATTTTAAATTTTATTTACTCTAGCTTTGGGAGGAAATTCAGTCCATCTTTTTAAAGGCAGCCCTAAGGGGGTAGAGAAGTGGGTAGAGATGGGTTAATAAAATGATGTGTCAGTAATGAGTGATAATTTAAAGTAGTATACGAGTGAGCAGAAGAAACAAAGTTATTTCTACTCATTTAATTTGATGGTGTAGAATGGAAAAAATTGCTAGAAATGAATCTTTACTGAATCTGACAACCTCTTCTCCTATCTTTAATCCAGATAGATCCAACCCCCCCTTTACAACATTGTTACCCCCTTTTCTCACCTCCATATATTAATCATCTGCCACTTTAAAGGATGAAGGTATTTCAGGGCGCATGGCTGACTCAGTCGGTAAAGCATGCTACTCTTGATCTTGGGGTTGTAAGTTCGAGCCCCACATTGGGTGCAGAGATTACTTAAAAAAATAAAAATCTTTAAAAAGTAAAGGATGAAGGAGTTGGGAAGGAGAATAAGGAAATTGACCCAGAAAGAGACCTGCTGATCCACAAGGAGAAGTGGTGGGAAGATCACCATGGGACATTTTGCACCTGTTCAAAGAAGGGACAATGACACAGAAGCTACTGAGATAATATTGATCCCATGGGTGCAAGGCATTTGCAGAGATTCAAAGCTGCCACTTGAGAGTTCACAGGCAAGAGGAAGATATCTTATGTATACTTAACCCTACCACAAAGTTAATGAGACTAAATGCACAATAGTGGTGCAAATGAAGTGCTATGGGAGCACATGGAAAGCATAAGACTTTGAAATGGGTGGGTTTGGAAAGACTGGGGAAAGAATTCAAAGTGAGGCTAGAAAAAAATGGTTGGTAAAAATGAGATTGATTGGGGGGGACATTCCAGATAAAAAGGAATATATTTGGGGCACCTGGGTGTCTCAGTCATTAAGCATCTGCCTTCGGCTCAGGTCATGATCCCTGAGTCCTGGGATCGAGTCCTGCATCGGGCTCCCCACTCCGCGGGAAGCCTGTTTCTCCCTCTCCCACTCCCCCTGCTTGTGTTCCCTCTCTCGCTGTGTCTCTTTCTGTCAAATAAATAAATAAAAATCTTTAAAAAAATAAAAAAGAAATATATTTTCTCAGAAGCATCATGTTCTTTCTTTCCTGAAAGACAAAGACAAAGAGGAGAGAGTCTCAGGGATGCATGGCAGTATTATGGTACAGCCAAAGGACTAATTTGTGGGAAGTAATGCAAGTAAATGAAGATATGAATCATGACTATTGACAATGAGGAAGTTCTACTGGAGGGAACTTATTTGGAG
Organism: Neomonachus schauinslandi; assembly: GCF_002201575.2. Classification (NCBI taxonomy): domain Eukaryota; kingdom Metazoa; phylum Chordata; class Mammalia; order Carnivora; family Phocidae; genus Neomonachus; species Neomonachus schauinslandi. The sequence continues at coordinate 102,575,566 of NC_058410.1, read as the reverse complement.
CATCTGGGGAGAATTTACTGCTGGATGGATGGATAAAATGAAGAAAGGGGAAATAGGCTTACATTACAGGGAAAATGGAGAAATATTGAGATCAGGTAGTATTTATTTGGAAATACTGAGACAGGAAGTCTGCAAAGGCCCCACTTCATGTTGTGTAATACAATCAACTAAGAACAGCATTGACAGAACATTAGATGACATATGGATTTGAACAGACCATAAAATGACTTCACCTCTCTAAATTCTTTGGGCTAGCTTTTTAAAGCCTTATTTTCTAAGAGATATGATTGAATCTAGAAATGTATATCTCAAAGGATAATACAATAGAAGAAATCTGATTGATGGCCTAAGAAAACGAGGAAGAGTTAGGGTAATGCAATAAATCTGAGTCAATTATGGTAATAGTTTAAGATAAATGGGGTATGTCCCCCTTGAAATCATAGCAGGTTAGAGCAAATAGTGACTTTAGGAATTATTACTGATATGCATAACAGCATAGATGAGTCTCAAAATAATTATATTGGGTGAGAGAAGCCAAACCTGCCCTCCCCTGCCGCAAAAGAGTACATATTTTATGATTCCATTTATGTAAAACTCTAGAAAACGCCAACTAATCTACAGGGACAGAAAATAGATATGCTTGAGGTAGCTTGGGGATGGGGGCAGTATAGGATAGATTATAAAGGGGCATAATGAAACTTTTGGATGTTATGGATATGTTCACTCTCTTGATGTATAGTTTAATAGGAGTGTGCATGTGTCATAAGTTATCAAATTGTCCACTTTGTACATATGCATTTTCTTGTATGCCAATTATACCTCAATAAAGTAGTTTAAAAAAAGAGATGACATGAGTGACAGAAAATCTATTTGCACCCAGAATATATAGTAATTTGGCAAAACCTTCCTTGGATAGCACCTAAGAACATATGCCTATCTGACACAGGATATGTCTTTTTCCTGTGGAACAGGGGAAATTACTAGTGATTTTTTAAAAAAGAAATATGACTTTTATATCTCTATAAAAATAGAGTATTTTTGCAATTCATTGGTAGAGCAGGAAGGCTCTGGACCTCTTTTTTCAGGATGCCTGTTCTCTGATTCCAGCTATGGCTCTGACTTACTCTGTGATTTTGGAACTTTATCTCATCTTATGACGTGCAAAATGGAAATGAAAATATCTATGCCACGCTTCACAGACTTAAAAAAGGATGAAATTATTTAGAAATATTTAGAATACTTTTGTTGGTACTGTGCAAGCCTGTGGGGATACAAAGGTAAATAGGATGTGTTCCTTTCTCTCTGGATGTGTGTATTTTCCTCTCTCCCTATAGACAGACAGAGAGGTAAGTAGATAGATGGATACAGATGCAAATCAAGTGTAAGATATTCTAAATTTTATAATCATGTTGTGAACAGACTACAGTAGAAGTATAGTAAAGGAGGAAAGATCCAAATATCTGAGGGTGGAGTAAGTAACATCTCAGTTGTTTTTGAAGAAAGGTTTCAACAGAGAAAGGACTATAAAGATTCCATGAAGAAATATGTGCAAAACATACAGACATACGGGACATAGTACTTGGGAGATATCTTAAAATTCATTGTTCTTGGAGGAGAGGTTAAGTGTGGGAAGATTTTGAATGATGAATCTGAGGACAGTTTAGGGCAATATTGAGATGGGCCTTCCATGCTACCTTGGAGAATTTAGACCAAAATGAACCTGTAGAGTTTCTAAGAATGAAAGTTTGTAATCAATATAAAAGTAGAATAAATATATTTTGCACAGACAGGTAAAAAACAAGTGAATATATTAGAAAAAATCAGTGAAGAAACAATTTCTCGATTAAATATTTGACTTTTACGATGGATACTTTTGGAGTTATATAAACAAGAATTGATACAAGAGTGTCACAAAAATATTCATAATTTTATTTCCTGTTAAAATTGCTTTTGCAATGTAAGTCTAGATTCATTTTTAACAACTAGTTATTATTATACTTCTTTGTTTTTTAATTTAAAAGTTTAATAGTAGTGACTTGCCATGAATCAAAGACTGTTTTCTTAGAAAAATATTGACTAAATTTAGTTTCCTCTTAGGAAATAAACACTTGTAAAATTTAAATGTGCTTGAGAAATACAAGCACAGTTTAAAAAGGAATGGTATTAATGGCTTTTTAATCAAGAAAATGGCTTATTAAAGCAAAGCAAAATAATTAATAGATCTTTTTCAATTGCATGCAGTTGGAAACTTGTAACTGAATGATGATGACCCTGACTGGAGTCAGTATTTTTGCTTGGCCTTGAAATTTTCAAAGATTACTTATGGAAACAATATTTATATCTATTTTCTTAGTTTCCTAAATACAATGTTGTTGTTTCAGTGTGGATTTTGGTGTTAGAAAGGACTGAGTTTAGCACAGATCATGAGAGATTCTTGCTGGATAACTTTCAGCAAATTATTGGACCTCTCTAATACTCAAATTCTCCCTTGTCAAATGGGGATAATGATATTCAAACCGTAGCGTTGTTGCAATGCTTAGATGAAACAGTGATTTTTGAAATACATAGCATGGTGTTTGATATACAGTAAACCCTCAATAAAAATAAGATGTTGTTTTTCTTGTTACCTGGACTTGCTGGGACTGGCAGATCAATATGGGGCCAATTTTCCTGTTCATACTGAATACATGTGCAGCTCTATGTTGAGTGGAATAAAGCCCCACATTGAAAATCAGGGAATCTAGCTCTTGCCACAGTTCTGACATTAGTGAGCTATGTGGCTTTGAAGGTATAATAGGCTGTCTCTGATTCTTTTCATCTATAAGAGGAGGGTGCTGGACCATCCACTAGATTTAAAAAATGAATTTGAAGAATCTTAGAAAATCAGCAATTTCCTTCATTGATGCTCACTGAATTGGAGAAAAGAAATGTGATGAGATATGACTCAACTATCTCTACCATTGCTTCAACATCTGACTTAATTTTTGGTTTTGGATCATCTAGAAGGATTTTGCTTGAACAGAGCACCCCATAGCTATGAAAGCTTGCAAACCACTGGATTTCCTAATTTTTAAGGTTCCATTAGCTCTACAGTTTTGTAAATGTGTTTGATCATTAACCAAAGTCCAAAACCTTTCCTGAATGCAATCTTACTAAAGATGGAAATAATTGTACATTCTTGTTAAGATAGAGAAATTAAGATGATATGTGACAAATATAATGATTAACAGTTTTATGTCAACTTAATCCCTATAAAAATCTTATAAAAGAAGCATCAGTATCTCATTTGAAAGATAAGACAAGGAAACCAATACCCAAAAAGTTTATTTTTCTTAAGATTTTATTTATTTATTAGAGAGAGAGCATGAGCAGGGGAAACAGCAGGCAGAGGGAAAAGTAGGCTCCCCACTGAGCAGGGAGCCCAATGCAGGGCTCAATCCCAGGACCCTGGGATTATGACCTGAGCCAAAGGCAGACACTTAATCGACTGAGTCACCCAGGCGTCCCACCCAAGAAGTTTAAATCATATCATATATAGATAAATGATCGATTTGTAATTTAAACTCAAATCCATGCAGCTCTAAATATTATGCTCATTCTTTTGCAATTAATAAATCACTAATGAAAAAGTCAATAATACACTAAGAAATATCCCAAGATATCATTTAACCCACTTTAAGAAGTCCACCTTGGGGCTTTGAATTATTTAACTGAACAAGTTTCTCTGAGCACTTACTCTGTGTCTAATACCGTAGAGCATAGGAAGATGAGTAGTGCAGAGCTCCTGCCTTCTAAAGGCTTATAAACTAGTCAGGAAGATAGGCCCTTAATAGGAAGTGATTATAAGAGTGAACACAGGTGTATGGCCCAATTTAGGTTTGCTGGGGGGAAGGAAAAATCAAAGAGATCATAAATAGAGAAGTTAAAGGTAGTTCATCTTTCTAGATATATGTGAATAGGGTGAGTTTGGCCAAGTCGTGATCCAGGGTGGGAGAAGGGGCAGGTAACTCTTAACCCCAATTTCAGAAGGTGAAGTAGTGGTGAGCAGAGAAGAGGCTATGTTAGCAATTTAAGTCCTTGGTTAGTAGCCTGCCCATGATCTGTCACACCAGAGCAGCCAGGTCTTAGGGCCTCTGTAAGCATGACCTGTATTTCTTTTTAAGGCTGCCAGCCACAATCACCCAAACTGGAATTTGTAGACATCAGGAAAAAAGAGCAGGAGCAAACAAGCACTGAGGATATCTTTAAGTATCATTAAAGTCATGGTTTCATGCCATAAAACAATTGCAGCTGGAAGTACTGGTTTTTTTTTTTTTTTTTTTTTATTATTTGACAGAAAGAGAGAAAGAGAAGGAGAGAGAGCACCAGCAGGGGGAGTGGCAGGCAGGGGAGAAGCAGGCTCCTCACTGAGCAAGGAGCCCGATATGGGGCTTGATCCCAGGATCCTGGGATCATGACCTGAGCCAAAGGCAGCTGCTTGACTGACTGAGCCACCCAGGCATCCAAAGAAGTACTGAAATTATGATGCAAGGTACAAAATAGCAAACAAAAGAGTTGCTTTTACTTCAAAGGAAAAAAAAAAGTGAAAAAAGTACAGACTAAAGAGTAAGGTGAAGTAATTGGAATTTTATGATGATGAAATTGATGTTTCCCCTGGCCAAATTACACTTATGCTTGATGCTATTTATTGCCACCTGGTGCTTGCCCAGAGTGATCTTTTCAACACAAATCCTTTCTTGGTTTCAAGAAACTCTAGAACTGTCCTCCTTCTATTTGAGTGGCTATGGGAAAAAGAAGATTCAAATGATGGAAATATGAATTGCCATCAACTCTAAAACATAACTAAAATTTGGAAATAAAATTAAGTATTATACCAGAAAAAAATTAAATCACTTAAGATGCTCAATGAAGAGCATATTGTATCTCATGTTTTTTTTGAAGACTTAAATACCTAGATGCAGATTCCTTAAAATGAGAACAAGCTCTGTACCTCTACAGCAATTTGCTTCATATTAAGTAGCATTTCAGCTATTTTTGTCTGGAATTGGTATGACAAAGAAGCTTATTTATCTTCTTTTCATTTGAGAAGCTGCTTCCTTCCTGGCAGTAATAACTTTGGCATGGCTGATGCAGACTTGATCCAGATTTCTAATGCACACTCAGAGAAGCCTTCTCAAACTGCAGGATCCCTGGCTATGGTCACCGGTTGGCACCATTTCATTCCTTAAAGGGGTACCTGCTTTCAGCATCAGGAGTCACAAGTGTGGCTGGGCATGTGGTAAGGGGCCTCCAACAGAAGCAGGTCTTCTGGACACCCCTGGAGTTTCTACTCTTCTGGAACTTGGCATCATGACTGTTCACACTTCCTGTGTCCATGGAAGTAACCCAACCTTGTTGTCTCCTTTTCTGCTCCGTGTCCTGGGTTCTGGGCACCAATTGCAGAGGCTACATGAACATGAGACACATATGAGAATGAGGTTAGCTGAAAAGGAGAACCATGGCAGTGGCGATGTAGAAAACAAATAGCAAGTACAGTCTTGACCAGTTATCCCAGGACCCAAGAGCAAACCACTTCCTTCCAGTCATGTTTTCCTCACTATAATTCAAGCGATGCATTCATGGATTCACAAAAAAGGACAAACAATTATGACAGGAGGTTTAGGACAGAGTCTCTGAGTCCCAGAATCTCTGAGCAACTTCTGCCACTACCTCACTGGATATCTGAGGCAAATCCCTTAGTGTCTCTGAGCTTCATTCTCCCTGATGGTAAAGTGCAGACCAGGGAACTTCAAGAGTCTTTCATCTTCTAAAGTCCTAGGGTAGTATGGTTTTACTGAAATCTATCCCAAGAGATGTTTTAATAATCATAGAAATAGGGCGCCTGGGTGGCTCAGTCATTAAGCGTCTGCCTTCAGCTCTGGTCATGATCCCAGGGTCCTGGGATCGAGCCCCACATCATGCTCCCTGCTCCGCGGGAAGCCTGCTTCTCCCTCTCCCATTCCCCCTGCTTGTGTTCCCTCTCTCACTGTCTCTCTCTCTCTGTTGAGATAAATAAAATCTTTAAAAAAAAAAATCATAGAAATAATGAATACAAAAGATTTACTCCTCAGAAAAAGACATTTAATATGTAGGGAATACCAATATATAGATATAATAATACCTAGAACACAAGCTAGTTTCTTTATATTGGGGTTTTACTGCTCACTGATGTTATATTTAAATGACAGTTTTGATCTGTGATCTGTGTTAATTCCAATGGATTTCTTTTAGTGCTGAAACAACACAGGTATTCTGAGCAGGTATTCTCCAGTGATGACTTACAGTTAGGGGTTCATTTGGGAAATTGTCTGAAAGGTCCAGATCCTAAATTCCTGAGTTAAAGCTGCCTAGTGGTTGGTGTATGGCACCATCATGTTTTTTTTTTTTCCTTCTTAATCTAAATGCATTGTATTCATACGTGAAATAAATTTATAGTTAAACATAACAGCATAGCATCATAGGATTTCAGGTGTACAAAGTATCTCAAAGATACTTTATAGTTTCCAAGATACACTAAGATTCCATGGTACGGGGTGGAGGCTTGAATATGACGATTGCCTCTGGAGTTGGGTCTGAAGCTGAGTTCCCACACCTTTCACCTGGTAAGGCTTGTCTTATATTTATATACCTCAAGTCTTATTAAGGTTGATGTATATTAGTCCACCACTTAAACTCATTATGTCACTACATCTTCTATATGTATTTCTAACCCAATTTTCATCTTGGTAGAAGTCTATTTGTTTCCTTTAAAACTCTTCTTCTGGGGCACCTTGGTGGCTCAGTCTGGTAAGCATCTGCCTTTGGCTCGGGTCATGATCCCAGGGTGCTCGGATCAAGTCCTGTATCGGGGTTCTTGCTCAGCAAGGAGTCTGCTTCTCCCTCTCCCTCTGTGCTTGCTCTCACTCTCATAAATAAATAAAATCTTAAAAAAAAATAAAACTCTGCTCCTGTTGTGCTAGTATTATCTTATTAGTCAATATTACTGTATTATCCAAGGTTTTCAAGTATAACCTTTTAGTTTAGTTTCTTTGCTTTGTTTGGGGATTTATTTTTCTAGGCCCAGAGCACCTCTGTTACACTCTGATGGTATGTGATGCATCTCTTCAGATTGTACCTGCCTATTGCACTCTTCTGATTAAGACACTATGGTGATTTTTCTTATACTTGATTTATTTTATTGATAGATAAAATGAGTACAGTATGAGACATAATAGTATGTTATCATAGTTCTTCAGGTTATTAAATATTTCAAGAATCATCTGGTTAAATCCTCATCTAATACTTGAATCTCTCCTCCCATGTCCTTCTAATTGGTCATACATTCCATATTCTGAAATTTTTTGAAGTTTACTTATTTAAGTAATCTCTACACCCAACATAGGGCTCAAACCCATGACCCTGAGATCAAGAGTTGCATGCTTTTCCAACTGAGCCAGCCAGGCACCCTTATATTCTTTTTTTAAAAGATTTTATTTATTTATTTGTCAGAGAGAGAGAGAGCACAAACATGGGGAGAAGCAGGCAGAGGGAGAAGCAGGCTCCCTGCTGAGCAAGGAGCCCAATGTGGGCCTCGATCCCAGCACCTGGGATCATGACCTGAGCCAAAAGCAGCCACTTAACTGACTGAGTCACCCAGGTGTCCGAAGGCACCCCTATGTTCTGAACATTTTTGAAAATTCTGTAAGGTTCTATAATTTGAAGCATCAACCCATGTTTATTTGGTTTTATAAAAAGTTTATTCCTCAAAGAACTAAATGTTGAATTACCATATGACCTAACAATTCCACTCGTAGGTGTATACCCCAAAGAATTAAATCAGGGACTCAAATATACTTGTACATTCATGTTCATAGGAAAATTACTCACAATAGCCAAGAGGTAGGAAAAACTCAATTGCCCCTCAACAGATGAATGGTCAATAAAATGTGGTATATATGTACAATATAATATTATTCAGCCATAAAAAGGAATAAGGTTCTTAAATATACCACAATTTGGATGAATCTTGGAAATAATATATGTTTTATATATGTGTGTGTGTATGTTATATATTTAATATATGAAATAAGCCAGATACAAAAGGACAAATAATTGTATGATTGCAATTATATAAAATATCTACATAGGCAAATTCATAGAGAGAAATAGTAGAATAGGGGATATCAGGGATTAGGGGAGAAGGGATGGGAAATTATTCCTAAATCGTTACAGTTTCTCTTTGGAATGAGGAACAGTTTGCATGACATTTGCACAACATTGTGAATATAACTAATGCCACTGAATTGTATACTTAAAAAGGGTTAAAACGGTAAATTTATGTCATGTATATCTTACCACAGTAAAAAAATTTTTAAAGTATGATATGGCTTCCTGGCTTTTTGGAATCTAAGTTATAATTCTTTTAGGCTAGCAGCTAGCTTGAACATTTGCTCCGAGACTATGCTGTGAGTAGAGCTTTCTGAAGTAGGCATTCTGATCCAGACCTTAGAATACAATTTGCTTATACATAGATTTAATGTACTCCAGAGTGTTAAGTGTATGTTACTATGCAAACAAGTGTCTGCATAAGTAGATTTTCTACTAATAACCTCCATGGAAATGCCCCATGAACAATTTCTTTTAGTGGCCGCATTAGCGAAGTTCGACACCACATGCTAGGTTTAGAGTTTTCAACAGCAAGGTGCATGCAGACAAAATTACTATTATTAAGGATAAATGGGCCAGGAAGAGCATAGCTAAAACAAATAATTATCAGAACATAGCTTATAAAGTTGAAAATAACCTGGAACTTTTAATCCTCACATGGTATCAACATGGCAGGTGGATGAGGGAATGTGAAATCATGTTAAACATTCTGCTGCATTTAAAATTTGGATATAGATACTGGAAAAAATTAGATGTAAATATAAAGCTTAATTAAAATATGTATTAAATAGTAATATAAGTCACAAAGCTAATGAGTATAGATTACAAAATGTCTAAACTACTAGAGACAATCAGACTCACCCACAAGAGTGGGGCCTAGTAGCATGTCCGTCTGCACCGTAATTCCTTCCCCTTCCTTCCATGAACAGAATCTCAGATCTCCAGTCACAGTGACCCAAATCCCAAGCAAAAATCATTGGTCTGACTGTAGGGATCTGATCAAAACTAAGTCAATCTGAACCTTTTCCTGCACTTTGTCTTACTGAGGACAAGATAGGAAAGGACTCTTTTTCCCTCTTCAGACTATGAGTTACAAGAAGAGGAGCCTAAGGTATCGCTGTTCGAGTAGGAGCAACATGGAGGAGAAGCCTGAGAGAAAGATGCCAACCAAGAGAGGACATTGAGCTTGGTAATAAAAATGTGGGGAGATTACCTGATACGGGTTAAGCCCTGATATTCTGTCAACACTGAGGCCAGCTGCCCTTTTGCTGTTCTGTATTTTTCTTGTTTAAGCCTATACATAAACACACGTGTATATTTTTTTCTTATGCTATTTTGAATTGTGTATTTATCACTTGGAATAGAGAATCCTGACCAGAAGCTCAGGAAAAAAACAACTGGGGTAAAAAGTTCCCATGATAAATTAATAACCTAAAATAATTTACCAGGTTTATTATACTGAAACAAATAAATAAAAATACATCAAAAGTACTCAAAATAAATACAAAAGATTACATTTTCCTATGAGACAGATACCATTGGACTGGGTAACAAAAGTTAAATAGAGAAACCCAGAATAAAAGCAAATAGACAAGGCAAACAACATTACTTAAATGTTTTCAAGAAGCAATCCCAAACAAAATGACACAAAGTTTTAAAATGCAGGATGGAAAAAATATCAAGAAAAACTTACTTTAAAAACTACTGTGACATTAATATAGAAAAAAAATAGAACTTAATGTGAAGATTTTTTTTTTTTGGATAAAGAGACCTATTTTATTATGACACAGGTATATTTTAAGAACTTCCAGCCTTCAGGAGTCTTTATTTTTCTAGTCACATAAGTTTAAAATATGCAAAGCAAACCAGAGGAAACATGTAAGGACTAGTATATGAAGACATAGCCAAAATGGGAGACGTTAACACTTCCTTTCAAAAATTGTCAGATCATGCAGTGTAACCACAATGTGAACAAACATGACTCATGGGATGTAGTCATAAACGGACTCTATTTTGCATCTCATTGGCCTTTTGCAGGTCTTCAGTGGGCCTATTTTCCCCCTTTTCCTGGCTCAGGTTAACTGGGTAGCCCCATTATTTGCCCTAAAGAAATAATACCTGTTAATTTTGTCAAACACAGTCTCAGTTCAGCCATTAAAGTGTTCAGTCTTATGTAATTGTTAAAAACTCTAACCTTGATTTATGACATCTCTCCCTCTCCATGCCAAGAGCTACTGCACGCAAACATCTAAGCAAAGGAAGCTTGTTGTTTTTTTTCCCCCTGGTATTTCTTCTACTCCTTTTCTTTTCCTGGCTGATTGATGCCTCTAATTAGCTGGGATGGGTGGATGACAAATCTGAGGGGGGCCATGCTGCCTTTCTATAGATGTCTGGTTCATGGAAATTGCAAGTCTTTCCCCCAAGACTTTGAAAGAGCAGTTTCCTACCAAACTTCAAATTACTACTTTGCTCTCACAGAGGTCACTTTAGCCAGTATGTTGACTCAGATCGCAGTGTACAGCTCCTGTCCTCAAACTGAAGGGTCCGCAGGTTAGACTTTGAGTAGCCACCTCCAACTCCCCTTCTAGTGATGGGGGGCTGAGCAGTGGCACACTCCCCCTTCTTCTTTCCTGTGGGAGTCAGAGGAATTGTGACTCAGAGCAGAGTTCGATCTAGAGAAATCCTCCTCAACAATTTTCTCCAAATTCAACTCTTGATCATTATACCCTAGATATGTGTGAGGCAATTAAGAGTTGTCTAAAGTTTCATAAATACTTCCCTTGAAAATTCTGCACTGTGGTTCTGCTGCCTAACCTTGAAATGCAGTTTGTAGTGTTCCCGAGTGCCAGCCCAAACTTCCATTTCAAGATCTTCTGAGACAAGCAGGGATGAAAGTATTTGAATAACAACTTATTCTCACTCCCCAATTGGTTCTTAGAGGACCAGTTATAGCCTTAAGTGCATTTATTAGAAAATGAGATAAAAAAATAAATATATTAAGCCTTTAATTTGAGATATTAGAAAACAATTCCAAGAAGAACATAGGCGGAATGAACAATGATAAATTCAGGCTTCATAATACAGATAATTTTTTTTAAAGTATATGTGATTTTAAGGGCCAAAAAGTAATTTTAAAATGATTAATGAATAAAATATTAAAAAGTCTAGCAAGTCTGATTAACAGGAAAGAAAATTTACTAAAAAATCAAGATTAGGAAAAAGAAACAGGATATAAGCACAGATGTTGAGGAATGAAAAATAAGAAAACATTACATACACATAGCAACATATCTGAAAATCTAGATGAACTAATCATTTTCTAGGAAGATATGAGTGTCAAAAAGAATGTCTGAAGAACAAACAACATACCTTAAGAAACCAACCGCCCCCCCCCAAAAAAAAACAGATAAAGAAAAATTAAGTAAAGCAGCACTGCTTTAAATGACGACATCTGTTTAGCTTGTGAGTTCAATCAAATCCTATCAGGCGCTTAAGAGTTGTTTCTAATTCCTGTTGGTTAGGTTGTTTCAAAGTGGAGAAAAAGATTAAAGCTTTCTTACTTATCACAAGGCTACTCTAGCGCTAGTCTAATAATGTAAGACTATCACATAAACCTAATCACATATGAACACGAGTACAATTTTTTAAATCAGCAAATTAAGTCCTTTACTGTGCTAAAAGACTAACATAACATAACCAAGCATATTTATCTCAGAACTGCAAATATGATTCATCATTAAGAAATTATGTTTAGTTTTTAGTAGAAATGGTATTTCAAATAATTGAGGGGAAAGACTTGCTATTTACTAAATAGTGCGTAGCAATTGGATATCCGTATGGGAAAGATTAATTTTATAATCCTACCACTCATCGTATGCAAAAGGAAACTCCATATAAATCAAATATCTGTATTTAGAAGTTCACAGAGTTGTTAGGAAAAAAAAAGAGAGAGGGAATATGTCTTTATTCCCTTGGGATAGCAAAAGGCCTCCTAATATGCTATAAGCTCAAAGGACATGGAAGAAAAGATTGAGAAATGTAACTTAAACATTAATGTGTACTGTAGAATGCAAGATACCTTAAATAAAGTGAGAAGACAAGCACCACATGGGAAGAAAATATTTGTAAAAGAAAAAAAAACATATAAAAGTTTATTAACCTTAGTATATTTTTAAAATGTTAATAATTTTTTAAAAGGCAAGCAATCCAATTATGACAAGTAATTCATGACGATTTGTAGTAATTGCTAGTAAATATAAAAAGACATGCTCAATGTTACAGGTAATCAGGAGAACACATATTAAACAACAAGCATCCCATTTCCTGCTTGGATGATTGGGAAGTGTGAGCTAACAGTGGGATTTTGCAAGGGGGAAAGTGGCACTCTCATGGGTGAGTATGTGAATTGGTACAGTTTTCTGGAGAATCATTTGACTGGGTCTATTAAGTTAAAAAAATTGCTTTCCTTTGACTCCACAGTTTTTATGTCTAGGTATCTTTTCCACAGAATTACTTATATGTGTGCACAAAGATGGATGCGCAAGAAAATTTATTTTGTCGTTGTTGGTAATAGCAAAAAGAAAAGAAAAGAAAATCGGACACAACCTATAATGTTCCATTATTATAGAATGGTTAACAAGTTTATGCTATTGATTTATTTAATGAGGTAATATATGTAAAGCACTTAGAGCAACATCTGGCACCTGATAAACACTAGATATGTGTTAGCTTTATTATTATCCCCCCTAGAATTATAAGCTCTTTGAAAGCAGCACGTTGGTCTGTTTCACTCATTACTGTAACCCCTTGGCCTAAAACAATGCCTGATACATAGCAGTTCATCAATCAACATAGTTAAAATGATTCCTAAATATATATAATGCTCTTTTTCTGTGATTGCCCCTCTATATCCATGTTCTGCCCTGTTCTGATTCCTAGGAAGCTGACTTGGGGATTTCTTTATCCTCTGGCTTTTAGTTTGTCACAGCCCACAGCAGCACCAACAGGATTAGAGAGTGGAAAGGCATTGCAGTATACTTCTCTGCCATACTAGTGATTGCATCCCTAATTATGACCAGACCTCATTGGTTAAGTCTGGACAAGCAACCCCCACTCCATCCTACCCACCTCCTCCACCCACGGCCACAGCTCTCTAGGTTCCAATAACAAAGAAAATTCTCTTCCTGTTTCCTCAGGGCCTCAAGGTGGTGACTACTTTCTTCTCTTGCTAAAAGCTGGATGCTTTACCCTCCCTTGCTGGTTCCCTTAACCCTGCCTCCACACATTTCCCATTCAGACCACAACAGATAGACAAGCTAAGCATTATCATGCAGCTATTAAATAGTGTGAGGGAGAATTGGATGTACTGACATAAAAACAATTCCACAGTGGATATGTTAGATTTTAAAAGGCCCAAAAATGATACCCTTTTATGTACCATTTATCCACCGTCAACATTTTCCATGTTTTGGTTTAATGCTATTTTCGACATTTAGCTATTTCAAATCCATGGTACACTATAATAGAAGAAAGATTTGAATATATAATACACACTTGGACAATTCAGTGGTTTAAAAAGAGCTTTAATTCCTCTAAATATATAAATGACTGTAAATCCTGGACAACTTATGCCATGCCAGCAACAATGCTGGGACAATAATGCAACCCCTTCCTTAGGTTCCACACCCTCTGGCTTTGTCACAGAGGACAAGGATTCCCTAGCAATACCTACTGGTCATTTGTAGCATCATCACCAAGTGTAATGCATGATATAACACAATAGCATTGTGTACTGTCGTTCCTTGAAATATTATGGCACTCTTGTTTATAAAATGATGATCAAAGAACAGACTGTAAAGTCTTAAAAACTTCTGGTGTTTAAACATCAAGTGCCATATTTAAATGCTATTGGTTCAAAACCTCAGGAGTTTCCCTGGTGACATTCAAGACTGGCCCCCAAACCTGAAGGGTGAGGAGAGGCTGAGGAAAGAGGCAGATAGACCACTCCAGATTGGAAGGTGGCAGATTCAGTAAGCAAGGGCACTTACATACAAAGCTTGTCTTGGGTGGCTGCAAGATGAGTAGATCTCTACATTCGCCCACCTGAATCTCAAAAGATTATATGGAGGCCTTAATTGGGCTCAGCACATCCTCAGTCTCGATCATCTCAGTAACACCTTACTCTCCAGGCTGTGTTCTTGGAATAGCCCCCACAGTGGGAATGGTGGATAGAATGTATGTTCCAAGGACTGCGGGTGTTGAGAAGCCTCCAATGGCCCTGGTCAGCTGGCAGGTAACTAGTGGTCATGTCCTCTTGATGGCTTTCCCAGTAAATGTCTAGAAAATGATATTGAACCATCAAAGTATGAATGACAGCTACCTCTGGATATAGAATTGGAATTGGTATGGGCAAAGGCATAATTTATCCTTTTCTCCCCTCTAAACTTCTGCATTATTGAAAAACAATTTTACAGTGAGCCTACATTAATTTTATAATTACATAATCAAACTGAAATAAATTTTGATATAAAAGAATGATGGGATCTTCTAGAGTAGAATTCTGACAAAATTTTGATAATTGTATGCAAGAGAAAAAGAAAAGAGAACAATTTGACTATACACAGAACCCTCTGTTATCAGCACCGAAAATAACACATAAAAAAAACAGGAGGGATTGACACAGAGAGGTCACTGAGATCACTAACCTGAGAGTGGGAATGGAAGTCCTGAAACAGAGTAGACAGGTCTGTAGCAATATGGTCAGGATAGCCCAAGCCCAGACTGTCTTGAGATCTATGGAAAAAAAATTCAAGACAATAAAAAATATATATGTTTTCATTAAAACAGACAAGAATAAGCTGAACAAGAGAAGGAACTGTTTAGGGAAGATGCACACTTTTATTAACCCGACAGAAACAACACACATACTCAACTATTATTTTCTTTTGTTTTCTTTAACAAAAAGATGTAAAGAAAGGGTGTCAGGGGGAATTGAAACTCAGTACATGAAAGAAGATATAAAGTGAACACCTAGACCCTTAAATGGTATTCAGTTTTCAGACATGAAAAGATTATATTCTAGTGTAATAAAAAAATTCACAAATGTGATCAGGAACACTGAATAGGAAGGGTTTAAGGAGGTGAACCAATGTTCCAATATTTCAAAATAAGAGATGGATTCTGAAGATTCACTTAAACTCAATTCCTGTGTGTGTGTGTTTGTGTGTGTGTGTGTGTGTTTATGTGTGTGAAGTGATCTTTTTATCTTCTTTAATTCTATCAGTATCGTATCTGCGCAGAGACACTGTTAGTTTGTTGGGGCTGTCATAACAAAGTTACCACAGACTGAGTGGGCTTAAACAACAGAAATTTATCTCCTAGCAGTTCTGGAAGCTACAAGTCCAAGATCAAGGTGTCAGTAAGGTTGGTTTCTTCTGAAGGCCTCTCTCTCTTGGCTTGTAGATGAGTACCATCTTCTGTCTTCACATGGTCTTCCTTCTGGGTGTGTCTGTGTCCTAATCATCTTTTCTTATAAGGACACCCATAATACTGAATTAGCTCTCCTGCCCCAATACCTCATTTTACTTCTTTAAAGACCCTGTCTCCAAACACAGTCACACTAGAAGGGGTCAGGTGTTGGGGCTTCAACATACGAAGTTTGGAGGGATAATTCAGCCCGTAAAAGATACTTACCACCTTTAACTGAAATTTAATTATTTTGCTATATGTCTTATCATTGATATGATTATGTAAACTTCTTAAATGATGGAATGTTAGTCTGGTGTCTTTATATCTCATGGCAACTTTAATCATCAAGGAGATCAAGCGTTTGTTGAGGGAGAATGAATGAATGAATGAACGAAAGGTACATACCATGAAGCAATGCTTTTCTCATCTCTGGAAGCTTTCTAATTCAGACTGGAAGATCATGTGTGAACATTGCCACTGAAGGGAAAGAGAGGTTAGTAAACAAAAAGCTAAGGTGGCTTCTGTTAGGGCGCCTGGGTGGCTCAGTTGGTTGGGCGACTGCCTTCGGCTCAGGTCATGATCCTGGAGTCCCTGGATCGAGTCCCGCATCGGGCTCCCTGCTCGGCAGGGAGCCTGCTTCTCCCTCGGACCCTCCCCCCTCTCATGTGCTCTCTGTCTCTCTCATTCTCTCTGTCTCAAATAAATAAATAAAATCTTAAAAAAAAAAAAGGTGGCTTCTGTTAGGGATTCTGTTACAGACTGTGAGGAGAGACTCATATAGGTACAGGGGGAGCTGTTATGGGACCCTTAATCCACCTCACAGTTTCTTTCCTTCTGTCAATAGGATGATGTCAACCCCAGTCTCATCAGCCCAGTCTCCCCTCAGGAATTGATATTAAGAAGGCAGAGAAGGCTTGCTCAGTGAGGTCCTGGCTCTTAATGACCAGAAGAGGCTGGACCAACATGGAAGGCTACTCCCTCTCAGAAAGTAATCTCCTACTACCTGTAAAGCAATTGCCCTTCAGAATAATCTCTGAAACTTTGCCTCTCCCCTTTGTGGCATTTAGTATCTTCTTGAGTTCTGACTGTACACCAGACTTAGGGTATTCTTCCATAGACATGTCAGTTGGAGGATTTTGAACTTGGTAATTGGCTTGTCTCAGTTCTCGAACCTTTTAACGACCCTTCAAAGCTCTTCAAACTGTCCTTCCATTAGCGTGCTTGGTCCTTCCCAGTGCTGATTCCTCAGTTGTCAAGAACTAAAAGTCTTTACCATCCTAACAATGCCAGGGAGCCGATTTAAGCCTAAAATAGGCAACCCCATCTCCACTCCAGCATAGTACTTCATGACTCTAAATTCCACAGCATTGAGTTAATTACACATAGGTTGAAGGCTGCTACTCTAGGAAGCTCAACAGAAATCAGGAATTTCTTTGATATGGAGAAGTACGCTCAGCGATCCAAATCCCTAACTTCTAAATGAATTTTATGAACTTGTTTTCCAATAAGGGCTGTTCATAAAAGTGTTTTATCGAAGTTGTCACAATTTTTTAAATTTATTCAATTTTCTCATTTTATTTCATTCCATAAATAGGTGGCAAAGGACAGAAGTGACCACCATCTTTGTAATTTCTCAGGACCTGTCTCAAGTGTGCCTTTATAGATAGCCCTCTGTTCTGGGCCTCAGTTTGAAATAGGATAATGGTAGTTGATGAAGCACAAAAACAAGAACAGCAACCACAGGCTCTTTCCAGATTTCCAAATTCAGAAGTGCAAGCTTAACTTTCCAAATTTTTTTAAATAAGTACTAATAGATTTGGATTGGCAGTATTTATGATCTTTCTAATATGAAATATTTGTGAAGCAATAATGTTGATTAAAGAATCAATGCATCCATAAACTTATCTAAACTGGTGAATGCAATTTGACTGATAAAATGAAATCAGTTGGTTAACTATTAATTATAAACTGTTATTTTTTTTTTAAATTAGGGTAATGTACAGGAATAGTGCACTGCTTAATAATTAGGACTAGAAACTATTATTGAAGCATATTTTTTAAATCCCTTTCTGGTGTGGCACCCATGGTTTCTCAAACATGAAAGGAAACAGAGAATAATGATTATGAGGATGTACTTTGAAGTCACACAAACCAGAATTTTAATTCAATTCTAGCTCCTCTACTGACTAGAAGTGCAAGCTTGGGCCTAAGTTTCTGTATCTTCTAGAAGAGTTAGTGAGATCTACCCTATTGGGGTGAAATGGAATCATGTATTTCAGAAAGTCCAATATAGAGCCAGTTACACAGAAGCACCTTATAAATGGTACTTATTATTATTATTGTGCAGCCTTAACTAAATTTCTATAAATACTAGAATGGATATGGAAGAGACAGTATTTTTTACAAGTACATTGTGTTGTTACCCTCATAAAAAGGCAAATAATTGCAGTGCCTACAGTACATTGTTCTGACTCATAATGTTTTCTCCATAGACGTCACTTTCCTTTCACTGACTTCCTGTGCCCTCTTCTTTTCCTTCAAGTGTATTGATGACCAAGAGCTTTCCTTGTTAAAGTACTCTTTACTTGATTAAAAGAAAATAAAGAAAACAATCACAATGAGAAATTTTACATACATTGTGAGTAAAAATATACTTTGAGAAATCTTTTTTGGTGAAGACCCTTGAAGCAAGCCACTTCTAAGTGGAAAAATGATATGTTCTGTCATTCTGCTGCTCTCTTCTCTCTGATTACTGCTGTTAATAAGGATTCAAAAAGGAGCCATGACAGCTCTTGGAGTTTGTAATGTAATAATTTCTATACATTCTATAGAAATTCATTTTTTAAAAAAATTTTTATTTAAATTCAATTAACATATAGTGTATTATTAGTTTCAGAGGTAGAGTTTAGTGATTCATCAGTTGTATATAACACCCAGTGCTCATTCCATCAAGTGCCCTCCTTAATGCCCATCACCCAGTTCCCCCATCCCCCCACACACCTCTCCTCCAGCAACCCTCAGTTTGTTTCCTAAAGTGAAGGGGTCCATGGATGGAAAAGTACTTCAAGGAGACGTCAAGGGTAGGAACATTCTTGCTAAACTGACCTAACATGATTCCTGCTACCGGCAGTTCAAGAGCTTATCCATTAAAAGTGGAAGATGAGGAATTGGATCATAGAGACTCTTAACTATAGGAAACACACTGAGGGTTGCTGGAAGGGAGGGGTGTGGGGGGGGATGGGGTAACTGGGTGATGGGCATTAAGGAAGGCACGTGATGTAATGAGCACTGGGTATTGTATAAGACTGATGAATCACTGACCTCTACCTCTGAAACCAATAATATGTTATATGTTATTAATTGAATTTAAATTAAAAAAAATGAAAAAAAATCACACACACACAAAAAGAGCGTGGGACTCTATGAATCAGCAGGATTCTTGCTAACACTCATCAGGCCAAAGACAAGGTGAGGGATAAGGCTGAGGCCTAGCCAGAAGCAAGGCTCAGTGGAGCCTGACCGTGGTTTGGTCAAGAAGAGTCGTCAGTAACACTATCTTTGTCTAATGATGCTAACACCTGAAGACTGCAGTTCTGTTCTGCAGACCATTGCTTCCTCTGGTTCTCGCATCTCTTCCTGTGCTTCTCTTGGAATGTGCACCGTCCATGACACTCAAGGCCCAGCATGAATGTACCTTCCCCCAGAGATGTGTGTTACCTTCCCCCAAATGCCTGGGGGCTTTATCTGTCCAAAGCTACCTTAAAGCAAGTTCAGAGCCCGAGATGGGTTGAACTACTCCTGCAGTAGGAACTATAACCGACACAGCAGTTTGAAGGCTGATTCACTTCAGATCCACTTTTACTATGAGGATGTTGCCCTTTCAAGTTTCAGATTATTTTTGAAAAGTAGTTCTGCTAGAATCCTCATCACTGTGGATCCTCAGTTTTGATTTTTGTCCCCTTTGCTCTGGTTGGCCATCAACATCAAAATTCAAATGTGACAATATTTGCAAATACCCTCAGGGCAAAAGCAACTTCCCTACTCATTCATCTCTCTATGTGATTTCATTTCACTTACACTGTGGACTGGAATTCCTTATTACTGTATACCTTTCATGAAGATAATTTTTATATTTTACTCTGACATAAGAAGAATTTTCAGAAAACTTTCAGTTTTTTGTTTTTTTATTGGAAAAAGATGAAAAAAAATCCATAAAAGCAAAGAGTGAGAATGAAGCCTATTTAGACAACAAATGATCAGTAACAAGATAAAAATAAAGACAATGTCTAGTGGATTTTTTTCTTTGCTTCTTTGAACTGTCATATTGTTATTTTGTTGTTGAATCCTTTTGTATGTATTGATTATTGATTACTAGCTTCAGAACTGTCAGTCTCTGAGTTGCACTTTTAACATAAGACTGTCCCTACTCTTTGAAAATAACCCCTGGACCAGTGAGACTGTCCACTTGAGTTAAGTTGCACCATCCTTGCCTTTGTTTTTAGTTCCTAATCTTGATGTTTGGTGAAAACTTTGACTTTGATATTTGTTTCCCCACCCACCTTGATTCTTGAAAGCTTGATGATTTCGTTATCATTTAACTCTGCCTTCAGCACTCTGGACTTTTTTTTTTTAACCTTGGTTAACTAATCAATTAAGTCCAAACCACAGGAGCTGAATAATCAAATCCTTAGACTGGGTTCCCTGGAAGCAGTCTCTGAGACATGAAGTTGCATACAGAAGCTTTTTGGGGAATATGCTCTGTAGATGTTTTTAAGGAAGTGGGGAAGACAGAACAGGGCAAAGCTAGAAGCAGGTCAACTATGGGGATAGAACTGAGGCCTTAGCCCCTATTAGCTCTCCAACTGGGATGGCCTTTCAGCAGTTTTCCAAACTGGGGCATGAACTGAAGGCTTAGCTTTTGTATTCCCAGGTCAGCCAGTCATATGCCCAGTTTCCTGCAGCCAGCAGAGTGCAGTTTCCAGTGAGGACACAACTTGATCCATCAGGCTGTGACATGGGTATTTTGGTCCTGGTGACCTTGATACAATTTCCAGGCATCCCCTATAGCAATTCAAGATCTAAGAGGAAATAAAGTAATAGGAAATGGAAAAATATATGAGAATCATGACACTGTCTTACAGTTACCATATAAGAAGTCCCAGAAATAACCCAGGAATGCATTATAATTATCAATTGGTATTGTTTGACTCCTTAATGAGGTGTTGACCATGTGTAATCCATGGAGTTGTTGTCCTTATCCATCAATATGTGCCCCTAATGAGGATACAGCTGTCTGCTTTATACTTGAAGGTTATTTGAAATTTCATGCTTTGTCATAAAAGTTTTGTGAATTTTGTTTTATTCTCTAAAAATGTTTGTGATTATTTTAATATAGAAGCAAAGCTTTATATAATTAATCAGTTTAATTACTTGATTTTTGTTCCTCAAATATCCTAAAAAATCACCTATGGCTTATGCTAAGGCTTGGAGTACACCCCTGACACACATTGTAAACCTTCAATTTGTTACCCTCTCAGTTCCAGAAGAACAAATGAGACAAGAAGTAATAATAATAATGATAATGATAATGATAGTAGAAGTAGTAACAATAATAATAATAGTGCCCAACATTTGTACAACATGTCCGAGTTTTCAAAGCGAGAACAGCATAAGACAGGCATTACAGGAATGGAGTCCAGATCCAGACTGATTGTGTTAAAACCCTAGTTCAGCTACTAATAAGCTGTGAAAGGTTGGATAAGTTGCTTAACCTTTCCAAGTTTCAGTTTTCTCATTTATAAATTGTGGATAATAATAGTCCAACTCACCAGGTTGTTTTGAAAATTAAAGGAGTTGATGTTTGCAAAACATTTCAAATAACGTTCTCATAAAGTGAACACCATTTAAAGGTTTGGGTGGGACACTATTTGCTTTATAAATAACATCATTTTATTATTTTTTTATTTATTTTTTTTATAAAGATTTTATTTATTGAGACAGAGAGAATGAGAGACAGAGAGCATGAGAGGGAGGAGGGTCAGAGGGAGAAGCAGACTCCCTGCCGAGCAGGGAGCCTGATGCGGGACTCGATCCCGGGACTCCAGGATCATGACCTGAGCCGAAGGCAGTCGCTTAACCAACTGAGCCACCCAGGCGCCCTAAATAACATCATTTTAAACATGATTCCATACTGTTTAGAAGTAAACAGTATTTAAGGTTGGCTAAATAAATATTTCATTTGATCTTTAAAGCAAGTCTGCTAGTAAGACAGAAAAAACTTAGTCGTAACTCATGGATAAGGATTTTGGGAGATAGTAATTAAGGTCATTGCCCCAGCTCATACAGCTAGTCAGTGGAATATTTAAGTAGAAACTGTGTTTCTTAAATCTGAATTCTTCTCTGTTCTTGGAAATCTTGTCTTTGGACTAGCCACTGCACACCTACTCTGATAAACCTGGTAGAAAGAAGGGGCTCTACTTTTTAAAAATTATGGCAACAATGTATTTTATCATGTAATTGTCAAAGCAATACTCTAGACACTGAAAACATTTGGCTACACGTAATAAATGTTTTACTGAGTTTAATTAACTTCATGGGAGTAGGAAGATGAGAGATAAAAAAAGTATCCTTCTTTCTCTACAAAAAGAAACATAGAAATCAAAATGTTTCTGTATATAAACCCCCCAAAATGCTTTGTGGCTTAGAATAATAAACTCTTTTTTTTTCTTTTTTTTTTTAGAACTAGAGGGAATGTCAGGCATCCAATACCTTAGCTTTATAGAGTATGAAATTGAAGCTCAGAAATGTAAAATAAGTTTCCAAAATTATGGTACTAATTAGACACAGAACTGGCATCAGAAAATACGTAATTTTTATTTCTGGGGTATACTGTTCCTTTGTTATAAGAATATTAACTATTTTATCTCCAGTTTTTTCCTCTAGGGAGACTCTTAAATCAGTCTCTATTTAAGACCAGAACACTCCTGCATCTGGAGATGAAGCAGATAAGGGCCTTAAAAAGGGGTCAGTGCAATTTGCTGTTTCATATTATAAAGCTAGATTAGAATATAGGTATAGCTGTTAAAAAAGACTTCTTTATTC
Source organism: Neomonachus schauinslandi (assembly GCF_002201575.2). Taxonomy (NCBI): domain Eukaryota; kingdom Metazoa; phylum Chordata; class Mammalia; order Carnivora; family Phocidae; genus Neomonachus; species Neomonachus schauinslandi. The sequence continues at coordinate 102,552,814 of NC_058410.1, read as the reverse complement.
CTCTCTAATTCACACAATGACACAAAGATGAATCATTTACTGTGTCCTCCTTTTTCTGACAGTTACATGGGCTGACCATACTAACTGTGTTTAAGGAAAGCGATTAATGAAAAGTTCCTTTAGACATGCAGATTTAATGGCCTATTTCTATAATGCATGAAAGAAAACTCTTTTTAGAATTATAATGCTAGTGTATTTGAAGTTATCTTAAAAGGGTTTACAATCTGCCTTCCTCTTTAAAAAAATGTGGAACAGGGCATTTGGGCTAGTTGCTGCTGAAATAAACAATAATTTCCCCTTTTCTAAATATTACCACTGACATACTGCCTGCTTCCATTCCCAACATAAATCTACACCCAGCCAAATTTATTTGGTTGTATGCATTGATGTTTTGGTTTAGTGACTGAGAACTAGGAACAGAATTTGTCTTAGGTGGTTTATAGAGACTCAGGGGGTTAAAAAGGGATGAGAGAGGGAGAGAGAAGAAGGATGAAGGGGATGTGCAGACTATTCCCAGTCGGCCCCTTGGCTTGGCTTTAAACAGGCAGGATAGAGACTGAGCGACAGAGGCAGAGACTGATGTTGTTAAATTGGGACTTTGAGAGATTCTGGGCCTGGGCATAGCCGCTCCAGGACCCAAGAGACAAAGAAGGGTCTAGAGGTGTGGAAATTGGCCTTGTTTCTTCATGGAAGCCAGAGACATGGAACCCAGCATCAGAAACCCCCCAGTGTAGTATTCATGGACATGGTGTCACCGTGGCTGGCAGTGAGTGCTGTCAGGATACTCTGATTTGCTTGGTAGATGCGTATACAGATGTGTACACAGATCAGATGTGTATACAGACACTTGGTATCTGCTGCTGATAGGTTTGACTCAGTGTAAGTGAGGCATGTATTGGGTACTCTTAGATATAATTTGGAGACACTTTGAGAGAGGGCTGGGGTCCTGCTGTTTCAGAGGTAAGGTACTTGAGGCGTAGCCACATCCCTTACAAGTATATGTTGCAAGTGATCCAAAGAGATTGTGTAATTGCCTTCAGTTACCCTTTTTACAAGTCTCAAGAGTCTCCGTGTCATCCATCATAGAATAATAGACTCACACAGTCTTATAATTGGAAATGGACTATTTTCATATCTGTATATTCACATATGATATATGAGAAATGAATACTGTCACCTTCAAGCCAATGCAGAAACATCTCTGCAGCATATCTGACAAATTGTCATTTAGTTCCTCAGCTTTGTCAGCTCTAAATTCTTTTTTTTAAGATTTTATTTATTTATTTGAGAGAGAGAGCATGAGCAGGGCCAGAGGGAGAGCGGGAAGCAGGCTCCCCTGCCTGCTGAGCAGGGAGCCCGACATGGGGCTCAATTCCAGGACACTGGGATCATGACCTGAGCTGAAGGCAGACAACCGACTGAGCCACCCAGGCATCCCTAAATTCTTATTTATGGTAAATAAGTCCTATTTAGGGTGAACCCAAAGCAGTGCTTTGGTAATGCTCAGTCTTGGTTTCTACTTCTGCCTTTTGCAACAATAGACTGACCTTTCTGTATGACATCCCTGAGAGTATTTGAAGACAATCTTTATGTCTCTCTGCATCCTGCATTTTAATTTCCCAATTAGGCTATTTTTTAGTTTTTCAACTATTCTATATCTAGGGTCTATATCTTTCACTATCATGATCAATCTTCTCCGTACACTGATTATTTGCCATTTCAATGTGGCGCTCACAGTGAGATTCAAGACTTCAAGTTGTGTTAACCTTAAGGTGTTTCCTCCTGTGATAAGGACAATGTACATCCCTGATTTTGAAAATAATGACCTTAAATAAAATCATTAAATCACTGAATACAATGGACAGAGCTGGAAGAACTATGGGGATGATAGAAAAATAAATAAATCACTGAATAAAGGGGAATTGCAAGTAAATCATTTTATATTCTCAGCAGCTACCTTCTGTGAGGGCGTGGGAAAGTAGTTAAGTGTTGTAAAGTACCTACTGAAAACTTGAAATACATCAGTAGAATAGTCACAAAAGTACTATAGGCTAGGTATCATCACCTCCATTTCACAGAGGGGAAAACTGAGGCTCAGAGAAGTTCCATAACTTGGCCAAGGCACAAAGCTAGTAAATACAGAAGCCGGATCTCTGTGTGTATATAAGTACATGAATTCAAACATACGTTTCTTTGACTCTTTCTGGTACTTTTTCAAGTTCTTGCTCCTCCAGCTTAGGTGATATTTCGGAAGAGGGAAAGCATCTAACGCAACCTCTTATATACGTAAAACACTCACACATCCTAATCTATAAAATAGAAGTAGAAGTGGGTAGATAGGGCAGGACAAATAGTTTCCATGGCATGGTAAACAGCAGCAACAATTCTATGATGAGGTTTCAGGCCCCACTAATGTAGTAATAGTAGTGATGTCTCCATAGAGAGAGCTTATGGTTAATTCATGCACCCTGGGATTTTCACACGAACCCATCTTCTCTCTCTTGCACGTGCGTAGTTCATTTTTTTTTTTTTGGATAGGAACCAAATATGGATATTTACCTCAATTCCTGTTAGATTTCAACTTTTTTGGGTGCCATTTGTCTGGCCTGTTGATTTTGCCTTCCAGTGAATTCATTATATCAGTGTTTTGTCATCCATATATCTAGTAGGTAAGCACTCTGGGCTTTCATTCAGCCTCTGATGTAAATCTTGAAGGGGACCAAATGTAGGGCAGAGAGGTTTCACAGCTTTCTATACCCTGGTGTATACATAGTGAAGATCAGAATTCAAATGATGAAAGGCTTCCCATGGAAGTATGGTCACTCGAGAAAATTCTCTCTGGAATTACTAACATCAATGTTCCTTTCTTTCTTTATCTAAAAAAAAAAAAAGCAGAGTAAATAAATCTGCATATATTATCATATCTATCATATATATTATCATATCTAACAATAATCCAATGAGGAAGGTAATATTAATTTGTGTTACTGATAAGTTAACTAAATTTTATAGAATATAAATAAATCCCTTAACATCACAGATCTAGTATCAGGGCCTGATAACAAAACTGGTCTCTGATTTGGATGTCTGTCTGTTAAGTACTACTCTCTCTAAATACTTGCCTAAGTTTTCTGTGTTTTTCAACTTTTGGACTGACTTGTTTTTCTCCTCAGCCTTTCATTTAACCTTGTCTTCAGTATGGAAAGCCAGCAGGGGCAGACCATCAGAATCACCAACACCTTCTAAAAACAGCACTCCAGCTGCCAACAAGGAGCCCTGAAGATCCTTGAAACTGCTATAAAAGGGGTTCTCTATGTACAGTCTAAAAATGCCATGGCTTTATGTCGATGTATACATGATGTCTCCCTATACATAATTGCTTTTAAAGTTGAATTCAAGAATAGTTCACCATAGCAAGATGTTTTCTCAGGCAGTATGTAGGCAGTCTCAAGGGTTTTAAAAAGTGAAAAATGGCTTTTCATCTTTGGGAGATGGTTTCACTGTGTTTCTTACTAGAAGCATGGAATAACTTAGCAATTCTCTTAAGAAGTCAAGATTTAGAAGATAAAATCCATGTCATCAGGATTTTTTTTTTTTTCTGAATGCTTACACTGTTGCTAGGTGCTGGGTAAGCTGCTTCAAATGCAGTGACATGATAACAAAGAATAAAAAGATAAGGATCTATCCTCAGATAGAGGAGATCCATAATCACCATGTAATATTAGACAGAATTACATATGAAAATAATAGGAAACATATCCTAGATAATGAGATAAATACACATTTGATAGCATATTATAAGTCTATGTATAAACTAGAACTCAGCATTTTAAAGTGTAATGTTTTTTGACCTTATCACTGACTGAATCATTGCACTCACTTGGGATGGCTATTATCAACAGCCACTCTTGAAATAAGTTCTAATTTAACCACTAAAATAACAACTTAGTTTTATATTGATGGTTATAATTGGTCAGCTATTGAATGTAAGTAAAATTTCCTAAAGAAGTGACTGATTTTCCCAGAGGTGGGCTGGGACACAGCAGCATGTCGTGAGTTCATCCATTACATTAAATAATAGGACATTACACAAATGGAAAAATGTGGTGAAAATTTCCTGAACCTTTGTGAATAAAGAAATACTAAACAGCAAACTTCAACTAGCATTTGAAGCGGGGTAGGTAAACTAAGTTTGGGTCTTATTTACCATTTACAAATCTAATTATCTTTTATTATCTTCTTATTAAATCACAAATAGAAGAACTATTAATACACTGGGCCTTTTTAAATGTGTGCCAGTTTTAAATCTTACTTTACTGAGTAAAGATTGAGATTTACTCAAAATTTCCAAATGCCAATAGTCATAATTGATGTATATCAATATGAATTCATATTCATATTCATTGTCACTCAGGGTAAAATCCCAAGGAACTCCCTTAAATATTGAATGCCTCAATTATTCTTAGTTATTGAGCTAGTATTCACAAAACACTTAAAGTATCCCCTGGTTTATGCATGTGTAAGTCATGTGTGTTTGTGGACACATAGTGTCATATTATAGGATAAAATTAGGAACCCAATGGGAAAGGTAGTTCAGGATTGGAATTCATATTTCTTAGTCCTTGAAGACTATCTAAATGCCTCTTAAATATTGAATGATATAGCAGCTGTTCTACCATAATTCTCATCCTTTGAACTTTTCTAGGTACAGAGACTCTACAGGATTGATCACAGACTTCATCTGTTATATGCAAAAACCGAGGTCCAGGCAGGTAATGTGACTGTTCCCAAATCATGTACCTATTTTATAGTGGAACCAGAACTAGAACCTCAGCTTTCAGTATAACACAATAACTACAATTTATTAGTCTTTGGAGATTGTAAGCACTTCACCTACAGTCTTTCTTCCTTCCGTCCTTTCTTTCTTTCTTCCTTTCTTTTCTCCTTCCTTCCTTCCTTCCTTCCTCTCTCTTTCTTCTTTCTTTGTCTTTCTTTCTTTCTTTTCTTTCTTTCTTTCTTTCTTTCTTTCTTTCTTTCTTTCTTTCTTT
>NC_058410.1:102485658-102547756 GCF_002201575.2 Neomonachus schauinslandi | reverse complement strand
TTTCTTTCTTTCTTTCTTTCTTTCTTTCTTTCTTTCTTTCTTTCTTCTTTCTTTCAAGAGAAAGCATGAACAGGGAGGGGTAGAGGGAGAAAGAGAGAGAGAATCTTAGGCAGGCTCCATGCTCAACCTGGAGCTGCTCATGGGGCTCAATCTCACAACCCTGAGACCATGACCTGAGGCGACATCAAGAGTCAGATGCTTAACTGACTGAGCCACCCAGGTGTCCCTCACCTCCAGTATTTCTAATGGTAGCTGCAATCCTTTAATGCATACATGCATTACTACTACTGCTGCGGCTACTATAACCCTTTTATGAATAAAGAAACTGAGGCCTCTTGAGTTTGAGTAGCTTGCCCAAAGTCATGCAATGTGGTGAAAGTATTTCAGGCTAGATCTCTAAAGCCTCCTGCTTTTACCATTGTCTGGAGATAAAGGAAGGAGCATGACAGTTGCTGTCATTTCCCAACACCTTGTCTGGGAAACATTATACCCCATTCAACATTTGAGTATTGGATATCTTCTGCATTTTTACTGCCTGCTTCACCCATCTCAGGGCAAGAAATCTATTGCATATGTCAAAAAGTTGTATTTCATTTTTTCCTTACTTCATTTGCTCTACCTTGTTAAGATGTTTCTCCAATAACATATCAAATTCTGAAATGGCTAATAAGTCAGTGTTCTAAGTCTTATGAAGTCCATCACCTATAATTTATTTTTACCACCACATGGTCTTTGCAGATGAAGAACCACGACATTGTACCAAGTTAATTACTTGGAGGCAGATTTTCTCATGGCTGGCATCCCATAGAGTTCTCCCTCATCTTGGTCACCCAACAGATAACTAGTTGTTGTAGTAGCACATTTTTATTGAGCTCTTACTGTGGCTGGCACTTTACATGGATTAACTTATGAAAATTTCACAACTACTTTTTGAGAAAGATCTTTTTGTTTATCCATGTATTACCTGATATTACAACTGAGCCATACTTTTTGGAATGTTAAGCAATTTTATAATGATCACCATCTCACCTACAGATCAATAAAGAGAATATTGAGGCTTGAAATTTTCTCTGTAACTTGGCCCTCAATAGTTTCTAACTTATCCTATAGCAGATTCTTTGGCCACTTTTCATTGCATGTGAATGTGCTTATATCCAATGGAATGGACACTAACTTTAAAAAGAAAATTTTATTAGGTTTTTTAAAAAGATTTTATTTATTTGAGGGAGAGAGATAGTTAGAGAGAGCAAGAGCAGGGGGCAGGGAGAGGGAGAAGCAGTCTCTTCACTGAGCAGGGAGCCCTACTCTGGGCTTGATCCCAGTACCCTGGGACTATGACCTGAGCCGAATGCAAATGCTTAACTGACTGAGCCACCCAGGTGCCCAAGATTTCTGTTTTATAACATAGACAGATTAAAAAAAAATTCTATACATACAGTAGCCTCATTAAAAATATGACAATTGAAAAAGTGAACAGAGCAGGCAGGTTTTATGCTTTTTTGTACTTAGACAAAGAAACAACATATTTGTGAAGAATCGTGACAAAGAAGTTTGAGCTTGAGGTAGGAAATTAGTAAGGAAGTAACAAATTTTGTTTATGCAGTCTTCTGGGACTTAAATTGCTTATGATGAGGATGTCCCACTTCCTCCTAGTAAAAAGAGGCTACCTTGCACATGGGAGTTATTTCCTGCTCCCAGGAGGACTAAGGACTTTAGAGTAATCTTTTTGTACTGACTGCTTCTCAGGTAACTTAATTCAAAGTAATCAATATACCAAAGTGTCATATTTGGAGTGACATATTCTGCTGCCCTTCAATAAGATGAAGGGCATGCACATTTATAAGAAAAAGCTCATTTTTTACACTTATTTTTAAAAAAGTTGGGACACCTGAGTGGCTCTGTCAGTTAAGCATCTGACTCTTGATTTTGGCTCAGGTCATGATCTCAGGGTCCTATGGAGTCCTATATGGGTTTTTTTTTTTTTTCATTCTTATGTTAATCCCCATACATTACATCATTAGTTTTAGATGAAGGGTTCCATGATTCATTGTTTGTGCATAACACCCAGTGCTCCATGCAGAACGTGCCCTCCTCAATACCCATCACCAGGCTAACCCATCCTCCTACCCCTCTCCCCTCTAGAACCCTCAGTTTGTTTTTCAGAGTCCATCGTCTCTCATGGTTCGTCTACCCCTCCGATTTCCCCCGCTTCATTCTTCCCCTCCTGCTACCTTCTTCTTCTTCTTTTTTTTTTTCTTAACATATATTGCATTATTTGTTTCAGAGGTAGAGATCTGAGATTCAACAGTCTTGCACAATTCACAGTGCTTACCAGAACACATACGCTCCCCAGTGTCTATCACCCAGTCACCCCATCCCTCCCACCCCACCCCCCACTCCAGCAACCCTCAATTTGTTTCCTGTGATTAAGAATTCCTCATATCAGTGAGATCATATGATACATGTCTTTCTCTGATTGACTTATTTCACTCAACATAATACCCTCCAGTTCCATCCACGTCGTTGCAAATGGCAAGATCTCATTCCTTTTGATGGCTGCATATATATACCACCACTTCTTTATCCATTCATCTGTCGATGGACATCTTGGCTCTTTCCACAGTTTGGCTATTGTGGACATTGCTGCTATAAACATCAGGGTGCATGTACCCTTTCGGATCCCTACTTTTGTATCTTTGGGGTAAATACCCAGTAGTGCAATTGCTGGATCATATGGTAGCTCTATTTTCAACTTTTTGAGGAACCTCCATACAGTTTTCCAGAGTGGCTGCACCAGCTTGCATTCCCACCAAAAGTGTAGGAGGGTTCCCCTTTCTCTGCATCCCCGCCAACATCTGTCGTTTCCTGACTTGTTAATTTTAGCCATTCTGACTGGTGTGAGGTGGTATCTCATTGAGGTTTTGATTTGGATTTCCCTGATGCCGAGCGATATTGAGCACTTTTTCATGTGTCTGTTGGCCATTTGGATGTCTTCTTTGGAAAAATGTCTGTTCATGTCTTCTGCCCATTTCTTGATTGGATTCTTTGTTCTTTGGGTGTTGAGTTTGATGAGTTCTTTATAGATTTTGGATACTAGCCCTTTATCTGATATGTCATTTGCAAATATCTTCTCCCATTCTGTCGGTTGTCTTTTGGTTTTGTTGACTGTTTCCTTTGCTTTGCAAAAGCTTTTTATCTTGATGAAGTCCCAATAGTTCATTTTTGCCCTTGCTTCCCTTGCCTTTGGCGATGTTTCTAGGAAGAAGTTGCTTCGGCTGAGGTCGAAGAGGTTGCTGCCCATGTTCTCCTTTAGGATTTTGATGGACTCCTGTCTCACATTGAGGTCTTTCAACCATTTGGAGTCTATTTTTGTGTGTGGTGTAAGGAAATGGTCCAGTTTCATTCTTCTGCATGTGGCTATCCAATTTTCCCAACACCATTTGTTGAAGAGACTGTCTTTATTCCATTGGACATTCTTTCCTGCTTTGTCAAAGATGAGTTGACCATAGAGTTGAGGGTCCATTTCTGGGCTCTCTATTCTGTTCCATTGATCTATGTGTCTGTTTTTGTGCCAGTACCATGCTGTCTTGATGATGACAGCTTTGTAATAGAGCTGGAAGTCCGGAATTGTGATGCCGCCAGCTTTGCTTTTCTTTTTCAACATTCCTCTGGCTATTCGCGGTCTTTTCTGGTTCCATACAAATTTTAGGATTATTTGTTCCATTTCTTTGAAAAAAGTGGATGGTATTTTGATGGGGATTGCATTGAATGTGTAGATTGCTCTAGGTAGCATTGACATCTTCACAATATTTGTTCTTCCAATCAATAAGCATGGAACGTTTTTCCATTTCTTTGTGTCTTCCTCAATTTCTTTCATGAGTATTTTATAGTTTTCTGAGTACAGATCCTTTGTCTCTTTGGTTAGATTTATTCCTAGGTATCTTATGGTTTTGGGTGCAATTGTAAATGGGATCACATCCTAGGTCATAAATCAGGTCTCAACCGGTATCAAAAGATTGGAATGCCACTGATTTCTGTGCATTGATTTTATATCCTGCCACTTTACTGAATTCCTGTATGAGTTCTAGCAGTTTTGGGGTGGAGTCTTTGGGGTTTTCCACATAAAGTATCATATCATCTGCAAAGAGTGAGAGTTTGACTTCTTCTTTGCCGATTCGGATGCCTTTGATTTCTTTTTGTTGTCTGATTGCTGTGGCTAGGACTTCCAATACTATGCTGAATGGCAGTGGTGATAGTGGATATCCCTGCCGCATTCCTGACCTTAGGGGGAAAGCTCTCAGTTTTTCCCCATTGAGAATGATATTCGCTGTAGGTTTTTCATAGATGGCTTTTATGATATTGAGGTATGTACCCTCTATGCCTATACTCTTAAGAGTTTTGATCAAGAAAGGATGCTGTACTTTGTCAAAAGCTTTTTCTGCATCTATTGAGAGGATCATATGATTCTTGTTCTTTCTTTTGTTAATGTATTATATCACATTGATTGATTTGTGGATGTTGAACCAACCTTGCAGCCCAGGGATAAATCCCACTTGGTCGTGGTGGATAATCCTTTTAATGTACTGTTGGATCCTATTGGCTAGTCTTTTGGTGAGAATTTTTGCATCTGTGTTCATCAAGGATATTGGTCTGTAATTCTCCTTTTTGATGGGGTTGTCTGGTTTTGGGATCAAGGTAATGGTGGCCTCATAGAACGAGTTTGGAAGTTTTCCTTCCATGTCTATTTTTTGGAACAGTTTCAGAAGAATAGGTATTAATTCTTCTTGAAATGATTGGTAGAATTCCCCTGGGAAGCCATCTGGCCCTGGGCTTTTGTTTTTTGGGAGATTTTTGATGACTGCGTCAATTTCCTTAGTGGTTATAGGTCTGTTCAGGTTTTCTATTTCTTCCTGGTTCAGTTTTGGTAGTTGATACATCTCTAGGAATGCATCCATTTCTTCCAGGTTATCTAATTTGCTGGCATAGAATTGCTCATAATATGTTCTTATAATTGTTTGTTTTTCTTTGGGGTTGGTTGTGATCTCTCCTCTTTCATTCATGATTTTGTTTTTTGGGTCATTTCTCTTTTCTTTTTGATAAGTCTGGCCAGGGGTTTATCGATCTTGTTAATTCTTTCAAAGAACCAGCTCCTAGTTTTGTTGATCTGTTCTACTGTTCTTTTAGTTTCTATTTCATTGATTTCTGCTCTGATCTTTATTATTTCTCTTCTCCTGCTGGGTTTAGGCTTTATTTGCTGTTCTTTCTCCAGCTCCTTTAGTTGTAGGGTTAGGTTGTGCACTTGAGACCTTTCTTGTTTCTTGAGAAAGGCTTGTATTGCTATATACTTTCCTCTTAGGACTGCCTTTGCTGCATCCCAAAGATTTTGAACAGTTGTGTTTTCATTTTCATTGGTTTCCATGTATTTTTTTAATTCTTCTTTAATTTCCTGGTTGACCCATTCATTCTTCAGTAGGATGCTCTTTAGCCTCCATGTATTTGAGTTCTTTCAGACTTTCCTCTTGTGATTGAGTTGTAGTTTCAAAGCATTGTGGTCTGAAAATAGGCAGGGAATGATCCCAATCTTTTGGTACCGGTTGAGACCTGATTTATGACCTAGGATGTGATCTATTCTGGAGAATGTTCCATGGGCACTAGAGAAGAATGTGTATTCCGTTGCTTTGGGGTGGAATATTCTGAATAGGTCTGTGAAGTCCATTTGGTCCAGTGTGTCATTTAAAGTCTTTATTTCCTTGTTGATCTTTTGCTTAGATGATCTGTCCATTTCAGTGAGGGGGGTGTTAAAGTCCCCCACTATTATTGTATTGTTGTCAATGTGTTTCTTTGCTTTTGTTATTAATTGCCTTATAAAATTGGCTGCTCCCATGTTAGGGGCATAGATATTTACAATTGTTAGATCTTCTTGTTGGATAGACCCTTTAAGTAGGATATAATGTCCTTCCTCATCTCTTATTACAGTCTTTGGTTTAAAATCTAATTTGTCTGATATAAGGATTGCCACCCCAGCTTTCTTTTGGTGTCCATTAGCATGGTAAATGGTTTTCCACCCCCTCACTTTCAATCTGGGCGTGTCTTTGGGTCTAAAATGAGTCTCTTGCAGACAGCATATCGATGGGTCTTGTTTTTTAATCCAGTCTGATAGCCTGTGTCTTTTGATTGGGGCATTGAGCCCATTTACATTCAGGGTAACTATTGAAAGATAGGAATTTAGTGCCATTGTATTGCCTGTAAGGTGACTGTTACTGTATATTGTCTGTGTTCCTTTCTGGTCTATGTTGCTTTTAGGCTCTCTCTTTGCTTAGAGGACCCCTTTCAAGATTTCCTGTAGGGCTGGTTTTGTGTTTGCAAATTCCTTTAGTTTTTGTTTGTCCTGGAAGCTTTTTATCTCTCCTTCAATTTTCAATGACAGCCTAGCTGGATATAGGATTCTTGGCTGCATATTTTTCTCATTTAGTGCTCTGAATATATCCTGCCAGTCCTTTCTGGCCTGCCAGGTCTCTGTGGATAGGTCTGTTGCCAATCTAATGTTTCTACCCTTGTAGGTTACAGATCTCTTCTCCCGAGCTGCTTTCAGGATTTTCTCTTTGTCTCTGAGACTCGTAAGTTTTACTATTAGATGTCGGGGTGTTGACCTATTTTTATTGATTTTGAGAGGGGTTCTCTGTGCTTCCTGGATTTTCATGCCTGTTTCCTTCCCCACATTAGGGAAGTTCTCTGCTATAATTTGCTCCATTATACCTTCTGCCCCTCTCTCTCTTTCTTCTTCTTCTGGGATCCCAATTATTCTAATGTTGTTTCATCTTATGGTATCGCTTATCTCTCGAATTCTGCCCTCGTGATCCAGTAGTTGTTTATCTCTCTTTTTCTCAGCTTCTTTATTTTCCATCATTTCATCTTCTATATTACTGATTCTCTCTTCTGCCTCATTTATCCTAGCAGTTAGCGCCCCCATTTTTTATTGCACCTCATTAACAGCCTTTTTGATTTCTACTTGGTTAGATTTTAGTTCTTTTACTTCTCCAGAAAGGGTTTCTCTAATAACTTCCATATTTTTTTCAAACCCAGCTAGTATCTTTAAAGTGATGATTCTGAACTCTAAATCTGACATTGTACTAATGTCCATATTGAGTAGGTCCCTGGCAGTCGGTACTACCTCTTGTTCTTTTTGTTGAGGTGATTTTTTCCATCTTGTCATTTTGTGCAGTGGAGAATGGATTAATGAGAGAACAAAATGCTAGCAGAGTAACAACGTCCCCAGAAAATATACTCTAAACCAATCAGAAAAGACCTGAAGCAGTGGAAAAAGAAATGCAAAGAGAGAAAAAAGAAAAAGAATAAAAAGAAAAAGAAAAAGATAAAGATAAAAACAAACAAAAACAAACAAAACAAAACAACAACAACAAAAAAAACCAGAATGTGATCAAATATGATCAGGCTGGTATATAGATCAGTGCCACACACTAGATTTGGGGTGTATTTTGGTCTTTTAGAAGAAAGTGCTTCCCAAAATTTTAAAGAAAGAAAACTTATATATGTACAAAAATAAGGGTTGATATGATGAAGGGATGGAATATGACTGTAAAGATGGAAATTATAAAAAATTTCATAAAAGGACTTGATAAGAAGTTGTTTGAAAAAAGAAAGAAGAGGATTTAAAAAAAGAGAAAAAAGAAAAAAGAAAAAAAAGGGAGAGAATGTGATCAGGCAGGGGAGTAGAAAAAACCATATACTAGAGGTTTAGGGTATATTTTAATCTATTAGAAGAAACTATCTCAAAATTTTAAAGGGAGAACAACTTATATATATATGCCAAAAGTATGGGTAACTACTATGAAGGGATAGAATATGACTCTAAAAATGAAAAATAAAAATGTTTTTTTAAAAAAAAGGGATTGATAAGATGTTGGTTGATAAAGGGAAAAAGAAAAATTCAAAAAAAAAAGAAAAAAAAAGAAAAAAAGACAGTTAAAGAAAATTAACTTTGAACGACTAAAGAATCATTGTAAAAAAGCCATGAATTCTATGTGCAGTATTTCCCTAGCGCTGGAGTTCTGCCGTTCTCATTGATCGGTAAACTTGGTCTTGGCTGGCTGTTCTCGCTGATCTTCTGGGGAGGGGCCTGTTGCCGTGGTTTCCAAATGTCTTTGCCAGAGGCGGAATTGCCCCGCCCTTGCCCCCTCCTGGCTAGGTAATCTGCTCGCCTTTGTTCTCCGGAGCTTTTGTTCCCTGCGAGCTTTCCGTACAGCTTTGGAGGCGGAGAGTGAAAATGGCGGCCTCCCAATCTCCGCCCCGGAGGAGCCGAGAACTCGGGGCCCTGCTCCTCAGTGAGGCCCCAGAGAAAAGCCGTCAGTCACTCCCGTCTCCCCGGTCTCCGGCCGCACTCCGTGCTCACCCGGCCTGTGACCGCGCGTTTCTATCTCTGGCACCCGACCCCGGGTGGAGTCTCCAAACCCAGCAGATCCCTGCGGTGCACTCCCGCACCTCTCCTCCCGGGGGAAGAAGGTGAGTCTCCCCGGATCTGCCGCTTGTTGGGTCCCTGCTGGAGGAGCAGGGGCCCGACTGTGCCGCGGATCACGGTTTATGGCAACCCCGAGCTGAGAGCCCGCGCCTGGGCTCCGCCTCTGCAGCCGGCTTCCCTGCTCCGATACCTGGGAGCTCCGCCACACTCAGGCACCCCCGGTCTTTCTGTGACCCGTGGGTCCTGAGACCACACTGTCCCGGAGGGTTCCACCCCCTGCTTGGCCACCAGAGTGACGTCCCTCAGCGGAGCAGACTTTTAAAAGTTCCGATTTTGTGCTCCGCGGCTCTATCACTTGCCAGAAGCGGCCGATGGAGGCCCCTCCCCCGCCGTCTATCCTCCTGAATATCGCCTCGGATTCACTTCTCCGCACGTCCTACCTTCCAGAAAGTGGTCGCTTTTCTGATGAGAGAGTTGTTGCTCTTCTTTTCTTCGATCTCCTGTTGAGTTTGTAGGTGTTCAGAATGGTTTGATCCCTATCCAGCTGAATTCCTGAGAGGAGACGAAATCCAGGTCTCCTACTTCTCCACCATCTTGCTCCGCCCCCCGAGCCCTATATGGGTTTTACACTCAGCAGGAAGTCTGCTTGAGATTCACTCTCTCCCTCTCCACCCCCCACACAAAAAAATAAATCTTAAAAAAAAAAGGAAATGGAATTTGTCTGATGCATGTTCTTTATCTTACCCTAATTTTCCTGTTGTTCTTATATTTTTTCTTTTTTAAAAGTCTTTGTTATTCAAAATGTTCTTCCAATTGCCCACATGATTCAAAGTGGTAATTGTTAAAAACAATAAAAAACAGTCCCAATTTTACCTTTTGTTCATTCACTCAAGAAATAATTACTGATGATCTACAATGCTCATGGCATCAGCTCAGGCACTGAGAAGGCAATGATAAAAAATAAACCCTTGACATCAAGGATATCAAAAGTTTGAGTTGACATATTCTTTTTTGTACCTAATGCTCCATCTTAAAAATCATGATATTATGATATATAATGAGAAATATATAGTTGGTCTTTGTCCCCTTTCTGGAACAGAGGTCCTAAAACCCTTGGAATATCTTAAGTGATGGCAGGTTAAAGATGTGATGTCTTTTGTTATGATAATGTGACTTTTAGAATGTCCCTAGATCACCTGAGCATGGGGACTGGTCATCCATCATTGAAGAACCAACCATGAGATTAGAGGGTTCAAAATTTCAGTCCCACTCCCTGATCTCCCAGAAGGGGTAGGAACTGGAGATTTAATAAGCCAGTGATCACTGGTTTAATCAACCATGCCTATGTAATGAAGCTTCATAAAAACCCAAAAGGACAGGGTTCTGAGAGCTTCCAGGTTGGTGAACACGTGGAGGTCCTGGTGTTACCCAAACCCAAGTTCAGTTGCCCATTACTCGAAATAACAATACTCACTAGACTAGTTTTGATTGGAAGGGAATATGAATTTTATTCAGGAGGTTGACCACCTGCAGAGAAAGAGTACTCTTGTCCAAGGGCCAACTCTGATGTTTCTCCCTGGTGCAGAGATTTTTTTTAAAGGGGTTTAATCAGTTAAGGGAGTGCAACAGTCTATGGCACTTCATGATTACCTGTAGACTCCATGATACCAGCTACAGAGTTATCTTGGTGTTGGGAGGTTGTGCAAGAAGTTCTAGTTCCTTAGTCCCTGGGGTGGGGTGGTCATACAAGAAAGTCTGGTTCCTTGGTACCCAGGTCTGGTTGTGCAAGAGTACTCTGTTCTTTCTTCAAAGGAGGGCAAAGTCTAGAGACACAAAAAGGAGGTCAGTAATCTGTGTGACCTTGAAAAAGAAAAGCATTTTGCTAAAAGATTGCTGGGCTAATCAGAAAGCCAAGGCAGTTTCAAATAGACTTGCTGGCCTCTGTGGCCTGGGAGCATTCTGGTCCTTCATTCCCCAAGTCCAGCAGTCTGCAAATCTCAAAGAAAGTAAATTAATTCTGTTACAGATCAAGGACCTCAGGTCAGCAAGGAAGGAGTATGTTACCTTGAGGCAGGTTAACCTTTAAGACTGGTTGGAGTGTTATTACACTGGGAGAGTGATGTGTCTGGAGATCTCATTGATGCTAAGTACCCTTTCCCATGTAGTGCCCTATCCATCTTTTCTATCTGGCTCTTCCTAAGTTATGTCCTTTTGTGGTAAACTTGTGGTCTAGTAAGTAAAATGTTTCTCTGGGTTCTGTGAGCTTGTCTAACAAGTTAATTGAACCCAAGGAGGAGGTTGTGGAACCTCTAATTTATAGTCTGTCAGTCAGAATGATGACATGGGTGGAGGCAGAGGGAATTATGCTAAGTGAAATAAATCAGAAAAAGACAAATACCATATGATTTCACTCATATGTGGAATTTAAGAAACAAAACAAAGTGAAAAAAAAGAGAGAGGGTGGCAAACCAAGAAACAGAATCTTAACTATAGAGAACAAACTAATGGTTACCAGAAGGAGGTGGGTGGTGGGGGAGGGGTGAAATACGTGATGGGGATTAAAGACTGTACTTGGGATGAGCACTGGGTAGAATTGTTGAGTCACCATATTGTACACCTGAAACTAATATAACACTGTATGTAAACTAACTGGAATTTAAATAAACACCTTAATAATAACTAATTAAAAAAAAAAAGTATCAGAACAACCTGGGCTTGCAAATGGCATCCTGAGTTGGAGTCCAACTCAGGAGGAAGTCTTTGGAACCTCTAATTTGTAACTGAAGGGTCAGAAGCACAGGTAAGAGCTTGGGCTGATAATACATATGAAGGAAGTGCGGTCTTGTAAGACTGAACCCACACCTTGTGGGATTTGACGTCATCTCCAGGTAGATAGTGTTAGAACTGAACTGAAGTCTAGGACGCACTGCTGGTGTCTGAGAATTGCTTGGTGTTCTGTGGGAAGTGCCACACCCTCCCACCACCCCCAACCCGCAAGTTGGAATTGGATCCAGGAATCCCCAGAAATGTATTCATTGCATAACTTGTATTTACTAAAGTCTATTTTATCCTTCCACTCTTTGGTCTGCGAGAATAATGCAATATTTCAATGTGTCATAGAATTTTGGACTTGGGAAAAACTAAATGTACTGAGGGCCTCAAATATGCTACATGTTTCCTAGAGAGTGTCTCATGTGTTGTAAATACTCATTGAAGAAAGACTCTTGGGGATCTTCAAATATTATAATCAACCCAGAGGGGCTAAGTGACTCATCAAAGGTCACACAGTTATTCAGTGTCACAGCACTTTATCTTCAGTGTTCTATTCGAATACACTACAACTCCTTCCCTGAAGAGGCTTGCAGTCCAAGTGGCAGCTAGAATTTATGTATTGTGGAGAAATATACCTACATAGGGCAGGAGTTGACAGCATAGACAGGAGGTTGACAATCTGGGTTGAAATACCTCCTGTGTCAACTGATCCTTTGTCTTCCCTTTTCTCTCTTTAAAATGGAGTGTAAATAATGGTATCTGTCATAAAGGGTTGTTGTGGATTATATAAGTTAATAGAAACAGCACATTGTAATTGCTATGTATCTGTTGACTTTAAAAAGACCATGTGATTTTTAAAAATACAGAGATATATGGACTATGACAATGGAGTGTAGTGATCTTGATTTCCTAACACAGCATATTTCTGGAATATAGGCACTGGATGGAAATCAGTATTTCTTCCATTTGGAGGATGATGCCACAGGTATGGCCATCAAGGCTGTTGTATAGCTAAGAATTTCACCATGAACATAGAAGTTAGTTATCTCCAAAATGGACATGGCTGAGGATAGAACAAACTGTGCTAGAACCCTGCAGACTGAGGAAAGAATGGATTGAAATGAGTAACCTAGTAAAAAAACCATCACCACCTACAAAAAAGAGTTACTTATTACTTGACCTGATGAAAAGATATAACAGCCTCTGTCTTTAGGAGCTTACTTTTAGCAGGAAAGATAGATAAAAAAATAATGTGTGACAGGTGCATGGCAGAGGTGAGCCCGGCATGCCATGAAAAGCCCTAACCTGAACTTGCTGCCCAATTCCATGCTTAAAGAATCAGGTATCAGACTCAGGCACCTGGCTTGATTCATCACTTACAAGCTGGGTCATCCTCTGCATGTTACTCAATTCCTCTTTTTCTCATTGTGGAACTAGCCCTGAGGCATAGGTGTTTTTACCCAAATGACATTTGTTTCTTGTAGAATCAAGTCTCCCTTTACTTCTGATTCCTTCCTGGTAATGATTCAGTTCTCTAAGACCAACTGTCTGTTGGTTAACTTCTTGCAAAATGCTATTGAAATCAGCTCCATCTGATATTGAAGGTAAGCAATCCAAGTAGAAGGCTGAGGTGGGTGAGACCACAGGACATGTCATGTAGGATGGCTGTAACCACAAGGCTTGGACCTGTCATTGTTCCAGGGATGTGGCTGGTGCTGGCACAGTCGTGATTATTGAAGGGGCAGATGGTACACCTGGCCCACAATATTACATGGCTGCCACCACAAACTTAGTTAGACCCCAACATCTGTCACATCAAAGGAAGGGCTGGTGCATCCAGACCTATGAATGTTATCAAAATAGGGCTGGAAGAGTGTGAACTTCTGCAAAGGAACAGAGACCAACTCCATATTCTTTCTTTTTTTTTTTTTTAAAGATTTTATTTATTTATTTGAGAGAGAGAGAGTGGGAGAGAGCATGAGAAAGGAGAGGGGAGAGGGCCAGAGGGAGAAGCAGACTCCCTGCTGAGCAAGGAGCCCGATGCAGGGCTCGATCCTGGGACTCAGAGATCATGGCCTGAGCTGAAATCAGTCACTTAACCAATTGAGCCACCCAGGCACTCTCCAACTCCATACTCTTTAACCCCAGTTGCATCTGTTCATTTTATCCATTTGATACTTGCATCTCTATATCTCAATAAAGGCCGTTTTCCCTCCCTGAGTCCCCACTTGGCAGAGTCCTCATAGCATTCCACCTACAGCATACAACCTGATCGGAGATCCTGGGGATACAGGGTAATACAAATTTTATCCTGTGTCTAAATTAAATTTTTTTATACCAATTATCCACTCTCAAGGCTGCCTCAATCACTTTGGTCAAGTTTCTTATTCCTACTTACGTTCCATTTTTTGTTTGTTTTGTTTCTTGGCATTACAACTCAGCACTAATGATTTAGCATTGGACTTTCCAATCAGTTATATCTTCACTATGCACTTGAGAAAAGGCAAATTTTGGCTAAAGTTAAACTTTAGTCAAAATGGTCACACAGCTTAGAACTATAACCTTAAGGTTTTATTCTCTCCCATACACATCACATTTTGCATAGCTTTTCACAAAGTATTTGTATATATATGTACATATTTAGGCGCAACTCCCACAATTACTGGCTAAACAGTAAATTGAATGCTGATAGTTATTTTTTCTGTGTTCAATATTTGGTTTTGTGTAACTGTTTTACCTGCCCATTAAAAGAAACAACCAAAAACGTTAATTTACATTTAGTTGCTGTTTGCTATTTTCTTTTCAGTTAAACATGCAAATTGTCATCATTGGCAAATTGAGTATACAACAATTAGATGGAAATCGCCTCTTTATTCAATTTTTCTAAAGCATGAATGTCTTTCCACTTTCCAAATACATTTCCCTTTTTCTGTGTTTCAGGTTTGTGTGATTTTTAGTAATCAGTTCTTTTTAATTGCCTTTTTATTTTTTTTTTTTAATTCTCCAACACTTGCATCAAGCTGTGCTTTAGAATTGGATTTAGGTTTTGTTTTGTTTTTTTCTGAGGGTATTATTTGTGGAACATCAATGATACTTTATAAAATACAGAATAAAAGATGTCATAAGAGAATTGACTATAATTTTAAACTAAAATAACCTAGCAACAAGAGGCTGAAACCTCTTGTTTTAGTGGAAAAGTATTTCTTCTTTGGTGCTGCTTGGAATATACTCACAATCTTTTGCTAAGGCTAAATTCTGTGACTGAATATCCTCTGTGACCTTTTAAGCTTTCTTTCTCTGGCTCTAGTTCTTGTTTTATTTGAGCCACATGTTTTGAATGTCTCCCAAGTCTGGTTCCTTAGCTCTCTGCTCTTCTCTATTTATATCCGCCACTCCCATCACTTTCCTTTCACCACTATATATGGGTGATCTGTGACCCTGACCTAAATTCTAGCTTTACGTGTCTAAAAATTGCTAGAATATATTTTTATTGGACGTCTTGAACTAAAAAGTCCACAACCCATGCTTGGTGTTTTATTTTTTATGATTGCATCAATTGGTAAAGAATGAGATAAATCTCTACGATGCCTGTTCAAAAATAATGGTATTCTTGTTTCTTTGACTCCTTTGCAGGAAGCCAGGTCACATGCAAAACCATTTAAGCTGCATCATATAAACTCACTTCTAAAGAAGTGTACATTATCAATATATCATTGTGCTTCCATGCTATTTATTATTTATTTTTTACTGGGCTTAAATACGTAAGATAAAATTTACCATCTTAACCATTTTGAAGTGTACAGATTAACTATATGCACATTGCTGTACAATAGATCTCTAGAATTTTTTCATTTTGTGAAACTGAAAGTCTTTATCTATTGAACAACTCCCCTTTTCCTACTTCCCCAGCACCTGGCAACCACTATTCTACTTTGCGTTTCTGAGGATTTGACCATTTTAGATACCTCATATAAGTAGAATTGTAAAGTATGTATCTTTTTGTGACTGGCTTATTTCACTTAGCATAATGCTCTCACGGTTTATCCATGTTGAAGCGTGTGACAGACTTCCTTTTTTATGAGGCTGAAAAATATTTCATTCTATGTATGTATCACATTTTCTTTATCCACTCATCTGCTGATGGACTTCAGGCTGCTTTGACCTCTTGGTTATTTTGAATAATGCTACAATAAACATAGGTTTGCAAATATACCTTTGAGATTCTTTTTTTAAAAAAAATTTAAATTTAAATTCAATTAATTAACATATAAGGTATTATTAGTTTCAGAGGTAGAGGTCAGTGATTCATCATTCTTATATAATACCCAGTGCTCATTACATCACATGCCGTCCTTAATGTCCATGACCCAGTTACCCCATTCCCCCACCTATCGCCCCTCCAGCAACCCTCAGTTTGTTTCCTATGATTAAGAGTCTCTTATGGTTTTTCTCCCTCTCTGATTTCATCTTGTTTTATTTTTTCCTATCTTCCCCTATGATCCTCTGTTTTGTTTCCTAAATACCACATATGAGTGAGATCATATGATAATTGTCTTTCTCCAATTGACTTATTTCACTTAGCATAATACCCTCTAGTTCCAACCACATCATTGCAAATGTCAAGATTTATTTATTTATTTTTTTTATGGCTGAGTAGTGTTCTCTTGAATTTATACCACAGCTTCTTTATACATTCATCTGTCGATGGACATTTGAGCTCTCCATAATTTGGCTATTGTGGACATTGCGCTATAAACATCGGGGTGCAGGTGCCCCTTCAGATCACTGCATTTGTATCTTTGGGGTAAATACCCAGTAGTACAATTTCTGGGTCATAGGGTAGCCTTATTTTTAACTTTCTGAGGAACCTCGATACTGTTTTCCAGAGTGGCTGCACCAGCTTGCATTCCCACCAACAGTGTAAGAGGGTACCCCTTTCTCCATATCCTCGCCAACTTTTGTTGTTTCCTGACTGGTTAATTTTAGCCATTCTGACCTGTGTGAAATGGTATCTCATTGTGGATTTGATTTGTATTTTCTGATGCTGACTGATGTTGAGCATTTTTTCATGTGTTTATTGGCCATTTGGATGTCTTCTTTGGAGAAACGTCTGTTCACATCTGCCCATTTCTTGATTGGATTATTTGTTCTTTGGTTGTTGAGTTTGATAAGTTCTTTATAGATTTTGGATACTAACCCTTTATCTGATATGTCATTTGCAAATATCTTCCCATTCTGTCAGTTGTCTTTTGGTTTTGTCAGTTGTTTCCTTTGTTGTGCAAAAGCTTTTTATCTTGATGAAGTTCCAATAGTTGATTTTTCCTTTGTTTTTCTTACCTTTGGAGATGTGTCTAGCAAGAAATTGCTGCAGCCAAGCTCAAAGAGGTTGCTGCCTGTGTTCTCCTCTAGGATTTTGATGGATTTGTGTCTCACATTTAGGTCTCTTATCTATTTTGAGTCTATTTTTGTGTATGGTATAAGGAAATGGTTCAGTTTCATTCTTCTGCATGTGGCTGTCCAATTTTCCCAACACCATTTGTTGAAGAGACTGTCTTTTTCCCATAGGATATTCTTTTATTTTTTATTTTTTTAAATACATTTTTTAAAGATTTTATTTACTTATTTGACACACAGAGAGAGATAGAGAGAGAGAGATCACAAGCAGGGGGAGTGGAAGGCAGAGGGAGAGGGAGAAGCAGGCTTCCCGCAGAGCAAGGAGCCCAATGCGGGGCTCGAGCCCAGGACTCTAGAATCATGACCTGAGTGGAAGGCAGCCGCTTAACCAACTGAGCCACCCAGGCGCCCCTCCATTGGATATTATTTCCTGCCTTGTCAAAGATTAGTTGGCCAAAGAGTTGAGGGTCCACTTCTGGGGTCTCTATTTTGTTCCATTGATCTAGGTGTCTGTTTATGTGCCAGTATCATACTGTCTTGATGATTAAGCTTTGTAATAGAGCTTAAAGTTCAGAATTGTGATGCCACAAGCTTTGTTTTTCATTTTCAACATTCCTTTGTCTATTCAGGGTCTTTTCTGGTTCCATACAAATTTTAGGATTATTTGTTCCAGCTCTCTGAAAAAAATTGATGGTATTTTGATAAGGATTTCATTGAATGTATAGATTGCTCTAGGTAGCATAGACATCTTCACAATATTTGTTCTTCCAAACCATGAGCATGGAACGTTTTTCCATTTCTTTGTGTCTTCCTCAATTTCTTTCATGAGTGTTCTATAGTTTTCTGAGTACAGATCCTTTGCCTCTTTGGTTAGGTTTATTCCTAGGTATCTTATGGTTTTGGGTGCAAAGGTAAATGAGATCAAATCCTTAATTTCTCTTTCTTCTGTCTCATTGTTAGTGTATAGAAATGCAACTGATTTCTGTGCATTTATTTTATATCCCGCCATTTTACTGATTTCCTGTATGAGTTCTAGCAGTTTTGGGGTGGAGTCTTTTGGGTTTTCCACATAAAGAAAGTATCATGTCATCTGTGAAGAGTGAAGTTTGACTTCTTCTTTGCCGATTCGGATGCCTTTTATTTCTTTTTGTTATCTGATTGCTGAGGCTAGGACTTCTAGAACTAGGTTGAACTACAGTGGTGATAGTGGACACCCTGCCATGTTCCTGACTTTAGGAGAAAACCTCTGAGTTTTTCCCCTTTGAGAATGATATTCACTGTGGGCTTTTCATAGATGGCTTTTATGACATTGAGGTATGTTCCCTCTATCCCTACACTCCGAAGAGTTTTAATCAAGAAAGAATGCTGTACTTTGTCAAATGCTTTTTCTGCATCTATTGATAGGATCATATGGGTTCTTGTCCTTTCTTTCATTAATGCAGTGGATCATGTTGATTGGTTTGTGGATGTTGAACCAACTTTACAGCCCAGGAATAAATCCCACCTGGTCGTGGTGAATAATTCTTTAATGTACTGTTGGATCCTATTGACTAGTATGTTGGTGAGAATTTTTGCATTCATGTTCATCAGGGATATTGGTCTGTAAATTCTCCTTTTTGATAGGGTCTTTTTCTGGTTTTGGGATCAAGGTAATGGTGGCCTCATAGAACGAGTTTGGAAGTTTTCCTTCCATTTCTATTTTTTGAAATGGCTTTAGAGGAATAGACGGTAATTCTTCTTTAAATGTTTGTTAGAATTCCCCTGGGAAGCCATCTGGCCCTGGACTCTTGCTTGTTGGGAGATTTTTGAGTACTGCTTCAATTTCTTTGCTGGTTATGGGTCTGTTCAGATTTTCTATTTCTTCCTGGTTCAGTTTTGGTAGTCTGTACTGCTGTAGGAATGCATCCATTTCTTCCAGATTAAATAATTCGTTGGCCTATAGTTGTTCATAATATGTTCTTATAATTGTTTGTATTTCTTTGGTATTGGTTGTGATCTCTCCTCTCTCATTCATGATTTTATTAATTTGGGTCCTTTCTCTTCTTTTTGATAAGTCTGGCTGGGGGTTATCAATCTTATTAGTTCTTTCAAAGAACCAGCTCCTAGTTTCATTGATTTTTTTCTACGGTTCTTTTGGTTTCTATTCATTGATTTCTGCTCTAATCTTTATTAATTCTCTTCTCCAGCTGGGTTTAGGCTTTATTTGTTCTTTCTCCACCTCCTTTATGTGTAAGGTTAGCTTGTGTATTTGAGACCTTTCTTGTTTCTTGAGAAAGGCTTGTATTGCTATATACTTTCCTCTTAGGACCGCCTTTGTTGCATCCCAAAGGTTTTGAACAGTTGTGTTTTAATTTTCATTTGTTTCCATGAATTTTTAAAATTCTTCTTTAATTTCCTGGTTGACCCATTCTTTCTTTAGTAGGATACTCTTTAGCCTCCATGTATTTGAGTTCTTTCCAAATTTCATCTTGTGATTGAGTTCAAGTTTTAAAGCATTGTGATCTGAAAATATGCAGGGAATGATCCCAATCTTTTGGCATTGCTTGGGACCTGATTTGTGACCCAGTATGTGATTTTTTCTGCAGAATGTTCCATGTGCACTTGAGAAGAATGTGTATTCTGTTGCTTTAGGATGGAATGTTCTATATATATCTGTGAAGTCCATCTGGTCCAGTGTGTAATTCAAAGCCCTTGTTTCCTTGTTGATCTTCTGCTTAGAAGATCTGTCTATTGTAGTGAATAGGGTGTTAACATCCCCTACTATTATTGTATTATTATCAATGTGTTTCTTTAATTTTGTTATTAATTGGTTTATATATTTGGCTGCTCCAAAGTTAGGAACATAAATATTTATAATTATTAGATCTTCTTATTGGATAGATCCTTTAAGTATGATATAGTGTCCCTCTTCATCCCTTACTACAGTCTTTAGTTTAAAAACAAATTTGTCTGATAGAAGGATTGCTACCCCAGCTTTCTTTTTATGTCCATTAGCATGATAAATGGTCTCTATCCACACTCCATGCTCATCCAGACTGTGCCTGAGCATTTTAAATCAGGCAGGCCACCATGTTTGGAGTCTCCAAACCCTGCAAACTTCTGTGGTGTGCATCCATGCTGCTCTTTCCAGGGGAGGGAGGGTGATCTTTCAGGGGTTCTGCTTCCTGGGCCCCGGCTCAGAGAGCAGTTGCCTGACCATGCTGCAGTTCATGGTTTATGGGAACACCAAGCTGAAAGCCCACTCCTGGGCTCACTGATTAGTGCTGGCTTTCCCGTTTGGATGCCTGGGAACTCTGCCACACTCAGGCACACCCGGTCTTCTGTGACCCCAAGGATCCTGAGACTACACTGTCCCACCTAGGATTCCACCCAGCTTTGCCACCTGAGCACCTTTCAGGCTGGACATCCCTCACTGAAGCAGATTTCTAAAAGTTCTGATTTTGTGCTTTGCTGCTATATCACTTACCAGTGTTGGCTTTTGGAGGCTCCCTTCCCCTGTGGTTTATCTTTTGATATATTGCCTCAGATTCACTTCTCTCCATCTTCTACCTTATAGAAAGTGGTCACTTTTCTATTTGTAGGGTTGAAGCTATTCTTTTTCTTAGAACTCCGGTTGATTTTGCAGGTGTTCAGAATGATTTTATAGCTATCTAGCTGAGTTCCTGGGACCAGATGAAACTAAGGTCTCCTACTTCTCTGCCATCTTGGACTATCTCTGAGATTCTGTTTTCGAATCTTTTGAATATATACCTAAAAGTGGGATTGCTGGGTCATATGATAATTGTATTTTTAATCTTTTGAGGACCTCCATACTGTTTTCTATAGTGGAAGCACCAATTTACATCCCCATCAACAGTTCACAAGGTTTCCAGTGTCTCCACATCCTCCCTAACACTTGTTTTCTTCTTTCCTTCCCTCCTTCCTTCCTTCCTTCTTTCCATCCTTCCTCTCTCTTTTTATCTTTCTTTCTTTCCTTTCTTCTTTCTTTCTTTCTTTCTTTCTTTCTTTCTTTCTTTCTTTCTTCTTTTGTAGCTATTGTAATGTGTGTGAGGTAATATCTCATTGTGGTTTTCATTGGCAATTTTTTACAAAGGATGTTGAGCATCCTTTCATATGTTTGTTTGTCATTCATATATCTCCTTTGGATAATTTTCTGCTCAAGTTTTTTGCCCATTTTTAAATTGAATTTGTTGTTGTTGCTGAGTTGTAGGAATTCTTTATATATTCTGGATATTAACCTCATATCAGATATAAAGTTGGCAAATATTTTCTCCCATTCCAAAGATTACTTTTTCAATCTGTTGATAGTTACCTTTGCTGCACAGAAGCTTTTAAGTTTGATAATAGTACCATTTTTCTATTTTTCTTTTTGTTGCATATTGGTGTTTTATGAAAGAATCATTGCTAAAGAGGTGCCTGGGTGGCTCAGTCGGTTCAGCATCTGCCTTCAGCTTAGGTCATGATCCTGGAATCCTGGAATTGAGCCCTGCATTGGGATCCCTGCTCAGCGGGGAGCCTGCTTCTCCCTCTCCCTCTGCCTGCCTCTCCCTCTTGTGCTCTTTTGCTTGCTCTCTCACCCTCTCTCAAATAAAGAAATAAAAATAAATAAAATCTTAAAAAAAAAGAATCATTGCTAAATCTGATGTCATGAATCTTTTACTTTGTGTCTAGGAGCTTTATAGTTTCAGGTTTTATGTTAGATCTTTAATCCATTTTTAGTTCATTTTTGTATATTGGTCTATGTGCCAGTACTGTACTGTTTTTTTTTTTACTGTGAATTTTTTTATTTAATTATGTTATGTTAATCACCATACATTACATCATTAGTTTTTGATGTAATGTTCCATGATTCATTGTTTGCATATAACACCCAGTGCTCCATGCAATACGTGCCCTCTTTAATACCCATCACCAGGCTAACCCATCCTCCCACCCCCCCTCCCTTCTAGAACCCTCAGTTTGTTTCTCAGGGTCCATAGTCTCTCATGGTTTGTCTCCCCCTCCTATTTCCCCCCATTCATTTTTCCCTTCCTACTATCTTCTTCTTCTTTTTTTTTAACATATAATGTATTATTTATTTCAGAGGTACAGGTCTGTGATTCAACAGTCTTACACAATTCACAGTGCTCACCATAGCGAATATCATTCTCAATGGGGAAACACTGAGAGCTTTCCCCCTAAGGTCAGGAACACAGCAGGAATGTCCACTATCACCACTGCTGTTCAACTTAGTACTAAAAGTCCTAGCCACAGCAATCAGACAACAAAAAGAAATAAAAGGCATCCGAATCGGCAAAGAAGAAGTCAAACTCTCACTCTTTTTACTGTTTTGATTACCATAGCTTTGCAAAATGTTTTGAATTCAGGGAATGTGAGGCCTCTAGCTTTGTTTTTCTTTCTCAAGGTTATTTTGACTAAAGTCCTCTGGCATTCCATACAAATTTTAGGATTTTTTTTTTATTTCTGTAAAAAGTGCCATTGGGATTTTGATATGGATTGAATCGAATTGAATCTGTAAATCACTTTGGGTAGTATGAACATTTTAACAAGAGTATGTCTTTCAATTAATGAACATGAGATGTGTTTCCATTTATTTATGTCTCCTGTACCTCCAGATATGTTTTGTAGTTTTCAGTTATAAGTCTTTCACATCCTTGGTTAAATTTATTTCTAAATATGTCATCTGTGAACAGAAATAATTTTACTTCTTTCTTTCATATTTTGATCATTTTATTTTTTTTCTTACCTAATCGCTGTAGTGAGGATTTTCAGTACTATGTTGAATGGAAGTGGTAAGGGTGGGCATCATTACCTTGTTACTGATCTTAGAGAAAAAAAACTCAGTTTTTCCCGTTAGGTATAATAATAGCTGGACATTTTTCATAGATGTCTTTTAGTATGATGTAACTTCCTTCTATTCTTAGTATGCTGAGTGTTTTATCATGAAAAAGTGGTGAATTTTGTCAAATGACTTTTCTGCATTAATTGAGATGATCACTTGGTTTTGTCTTTTAATGTGGTATATTGCATTGACTAATTTTTGCATATTGAAACATTCTTGCATTCTAGGAGTAAATCCCATTTAGTCATGGTGTATAATCTTAATTTGTTGTTGGATTTGGTTTACTAGTATTTTATGGATGACTTTTTCATCAGTATTTATCAGAGATATTGGTATGTAGTTTCTTATAGTATCTTTGTCTGATTTTAGCATTGGGATAATTATGGCCTCATAGAATGAATTTGAAAATGTTTCCTCCTCTTTAAAAACATTTCTTTATGATTCAATCTCAGTAGGTTATATGTTTCTAGAAATTTATCCATCTTTCCTAGGTTATCCAATTTGTTGGTGTATAATTATTCATAGTAGTCTTATATTGTCCTTTTTATTTCCATGACATCAGTGATAATGTCTCCTTATCCATTCTGAATTTTATTATCTGAGTCTTTTCTCTTTTTTTTCTTAGTCTATTTAAGGGTCCCATGTATTTATTTTAAGAAAGACAACTTTTTTCTTTTCTTTTTCTTTTTTCACGGCAACAGTCATTAACCTAAACGTGGAATAATATGTCACATATTTACACTTGTGATTTTAAGAGTAGAACAAAAGCCAGAAGATAGTAGGATGAGGTATTGTCTTTGTCTTCTTGGGCTGCAATAACAGGATATAATAGACTTCATGGTTTAAACAACATAAATTTATTTTCTCATGGTTCTGGAAGCTAGAAGTCTCAGATCCAGGTCCAACTGGATCAGTTTCTGATAAAGGCAGTCATTTTTAGCTTGCAAATGGCTGCCTTCTTGCTGTGTCCTCATAGGGCAGAAAGAGAATGAACAAGTTCTCTGTTGTCTCTTCTTATATTTTATCAGATCACAACTACACCCTTATGAACTCATTTAACCTGAACAACCTCCTTATAGGCCCTATCCTCAGATAGATACACTGGGGGTTAGGGCTTCAAGATAGGAATTTCGGAGGACACAATTCCATCCAGAGCAGGTGTACACAGAAAGAGAGGAAATATTTTCTTGTTTCGTGCAACATAAATTTGGAACATACTTTCACCAAAAAGAAGACACTGACAACAAACATTGAAGTAGATTTTTTGCTCCAAGATAAGTTTTTCTGGGTTTTCAATTTCTGCCAGTATTTCTTATATGGAATCACTTGTGCAAAAGGGCAGAAATTCACTCAAGTTATATGGGGGAAAAAAACAAGTAATCTTATGGAATTATAGTACAGGAATACAGCCAGATTTCATAAGTCCTCCACAGCCCTCAAGTCTTTCCTTAACTGTTTGGTATAATTTAAATCTCATACTGAATAAAACTTATACTAAATAATAACTTAATGAAAAAAATCTATTTTAGATATGTGTATAACTCCATCATTTTATAGAGGTTTGCAAAAGAAAAATAAAACAATACATAACAGATGTACAATCATATTCCTAGAGAAAAAAGTTTTCTTTTAATGTTTATTCTTTTTTTAGATTGTCCAAGGTAGAATGAAGTGAAAAAAATAATATCACATCTGTTACCTGACTCTGTTTCTTTTTTAATGAAGTGATATAGTTTCCCTCTGCTAAGAAAATACTAACACCTAGTGGTCTATTTTCTTTGAATATGAGGGATTTATATGCACGTATCCTCCCTTCTCTATCATCTGCCATAAAGCTATATACTGCATCTCCTCCTAATGACTTCACATAAATATTGAGCTCTTCCTTTTAAAAATGGGCTTAAAAACAAAATCTATTATAAAACCCAATTTCATGTATTTCAAACAAAAATTGATTTTGATTTTTATGATCACATTTTTAGTGTTCAAATTCAGTTATTTTATTAATACTCCAAAACATCCTTTAAAGAAAAATACCAAAGGAAAATAAAAAGATGTTACTTAAAAGTCACTTAAAACATTAATAATTAGATCTAGTCAGAGAAGGCATACTTGTGTTTGTTCCAATGTAATTTTAAATGGAAGAAAAATCATAAGTATATTGTAGTAAATGTTGAAATGAAAAAGAGAAAATGAGTTTCTTCCCTGAATGAAAAATGATGGTCAAGGGAAATAGTAAACAAAACTTTATATACAAATGCCATGTAGGTGGATGTCCAATTCAAAGTAATAAAATCAACCTTATGTTGGCCCTAAATTCAAGATGAAATTGCTAGTTAATGATATTCAATTTTCAAAGGTGAATCTAGCAACCACTTTGAATTATTGGGAAACTGATGAAATTCTTATGAGTATTTCAAAATATCTTGCTCATATTTCCCCTCCTTTTAACTCCTTCCCTCTGAGTTCATATTATTTTCTCCAATGAATCTAACCTATAATGTAACCTAGACACATTACAATTTAGGGTAGTCATATGGCTGCTAGCAGAATTAAGTCTTAAAGTTGTGAAGTACATAAGATTTGATTTCTCCATAGGCTGCCCCTTTTTCTTGTTTCAATTTCTGTTTATTCCTCATTCATACAACCAACCAAACACCAGGAATGAGATCATCAAAGCAGATCTGATCACTGCCCTCATGAACTAGTAGTATGAGAAATGGGTGGGCAAACAGATACTAAGAAAATAATCCTGCAATTGTGTAAAATAGAAGTATGAGAAACACTACAATTAAAAACAACAGGATAATGGATTAGGGAATTCATCTAATCTGAGGAGTCAGAACAGATATGCCTGAAGAAGGAGTATTTGATTTGGGATGAGAAGGGCGAATTGGAGTTGTTTAGGCAAAGTGGTTGTGAGGAAAACTTTGCAGACTAATAATGGAAGACAGGCCATATTGAAAAGACTTGGCATGAGAGAATCATGGCATTACAGGACCTGGACGAAGGAAATGAGGCCAAGGAGGAAGCAGAGCTGAGAAAAAAACAAAAGGTTTTTCAACCAATTAAGTAACTTTGTCCATTATATACACAGCTACAAAAAGTCTTTGTAAGAAATTGGTGGAGGGGGGTGAGGATAATAAGATCTTCATTTAAAAAAAGATCTTTCTGCACTTTCTATGGAGAATGGATTTCTGGGAGCAAAAATGGGAAAGAGTGTTTGTCAGGCTAGTGTGATCGCCCAGCAGGAGATGATACTAGCTTGGAGCAGAATGGTGAAAGTTTTGGAGATTGAAGGAAGAGGGTAGCATAGCAATATTTAAGATAAACAATCAAAAGTAAATGAAGAGAAATATTTTGTGAGGAGTGCAAAAATCCATTTCAAGTTTGAATCCTATGGTTCCACCTTGTACACCAGATGTATAGTTCTCTCATTTGCTGGGATAAGAAGCAATTTTGGATAAAGAAGATGTGGTCCATATATACAATGGAATATTACTTAGCCATCAGAAAGGATGAATACCCAACTTTTACATCAACATGGATGGGACTGGAGGAGATTATGCTACGTGAAATAAGTCAAGCAGAGAAAGTCAATTATCATATGGTTTCACTTATTTGTGGAACATAAGGAATAGCATGGAGGACATTAGGAGAAGGAAGGGAAAAATGAAGGGGGAGAAATCGGAGGGAGAGATGGACCATGAGAGACTATGGTCTCTGAGAAACAAACAGGATTTTAGAGGGGAGGGGGGTGGGGGGATGGGTTAGCCCAGTGATGGGTATTAAGGAGGGTATGTACTGCATGGAGCCCTGGGTGTTATATGAAAACAATGGATCATGGATCACCACATCAAAAACTAATAATGTATTGTATGGTGACTAACATAACATAATAAAATTAAAAAAAAGAAGAAGAAGCAATTTTGGAGGAAACATGATAACTTTACCTTTGGGCCTGATGAGTCTGAATTCCCTTTAGGGCATTTCATGTGGCCATGGTGAGTAGGTGATTGGATATATGGGTCTGGGCCCAGAAGACAAATCCTGACTGACAATGTTGATTTTGGAGGATTTAATGCAGAGAGCACCAAGTCAAGGAGTATGTGGCCTGGGAGAGGACCTGGAGAAATACAGATATACAACAGAGGAAAAGAGACTAAAAAAGAACCACCATGGATTCTCATTCTTTTAAATTTTGAGACTCTTGTTGTCATTGTTACTTTTCTTGGCTGAATCAATGACAGCTAAATTCTCTTCTCTTAATGGTTCTAGCTCCCTCTCTCCAGGAGAAGTCCCATGTGTTCATGCTTTCTACATAGTAAGACGGTGAGGTATTTACCTGTGCTCTATTATTTCAGGGACTACAGGAAAGTATCTGCTCATAAAGTTTGCTGGGGAATGAAATGCCAAATCAGTGGTTTGTTTTTTGGCTAAAGATCTTGCCCTCTGTTAATATGAAAAACTCATTGGCATTGTATCATTTTTACCAGCAACCATTTAGTTAACCTTAACTGGAATGTATCTATAAGAGCATTTCCTGAAAATGCCTTATACTTGATAATTATTTCTTCTAGATTTGATTATTAGGGAGAAGAGATTAAGGAACAAACTCAACATGTGGGACATATACTTATTAATCAATCTGCTTTGTTAATTTATCCCCGGGTGTTTGCATTTTAATAGGGAATTGAATTTTCTTTTAAATAAAAAGAATAGAAGTTCTATTGTGAAGTATGCCTTGTGGTTATCTTTTTGGAGAGGTAGAAGAATCTTCTTAGAATCAGTAAAATTTTATGAGCTGTCACTTAGCCTAGCAATATTCTTAAGGAAATTTCAATGAAAAACTAAATGGTGGATTTTCTCTGGTGGAAAAGCTCCTATCCTAAAAACCAGGCCCTCTAATTTTCATTTTCTCTCTCCTATCATCCTAAATAAACCTCTACAATTCAGGGTTTATTTTTGTAAAATAGTGCTCAACAATGTTGTGGCAAAGATTTTGTGTGGTTCAAGGGCATATCATTAATATTAAGTTACAACACACGGCTTTTGGCCAA
Source organism: Neomonachus schauinslandi (assembly GCF_002201575.2). NCBI lineage: Eukaryota > Metazoa > Chordata > Mammalia > Carnivora > Phocidae > Neomonachus > Neomonachus schauinslandi. Next base: position 102,520,212 of record NC_058410.1, on the reverse strand, counting down.
GGAAGTCAAAATATTTTTAAAAACTGAGTTTCATTTGAGTTCTCAGTTTCACCCTTTAAATATCACCTTGATATTCCTATGTCTCCTAACCTCAGTTAGGGATTATTAAGACAATTGGTTATTCAACTGTCCTCCCAGAAGTTTGAGGAAATGCTTTGTGTTCCTGTTAAGCCTTTTCCATATGTATATAACCTCTGTGACATACTATAACTGAGGAGAAAATTCTGGGTCAGAGGGGAGTGGGGAAAATTAAAAAGAAGTGAACTTTCTTTTAATGTTGTGGAATGGGTCAAGTGGCTGCCTACTACTCTGACTTTTTATAACTTTATTCCAGGAATTTTTTTAGTAGTTGAGATCATTTAATGATTTTTGTCCAATAGCACATTTAGTAAACACACACAGATAGTGGATTGTCTTTTACAGAGTGGATATTAAAATTACCCATAGCCTCTGAAAAAAGTACACAGAGTTGTGGAGAGAGGCAAGTACTCAAAATTATGTCCCCAAATTGACATTAATCTACATGGATACATACATGAGAAATGATATGTTTTACAGACATGATAATTTAGGGTCACTTTTCATTCATCCTCTGCATGTGCTTGGTTGGGTTCCTTATTTTCATAATAACCTATTATATATGTACTAATTCCATTGGCACCACAGCTTTTATTATGATATACAACTCTCTTACAAGGGACAAGAATGATTCTTAGTGATAGGGTGTCTTAGTCAGCTTAAGCTGCTATAACAAAATGCCATTGACTAGATGGCTTAAACAACAGACATTTATCACAGTTCTGGAGGTTGAAAAGTCCAAGATCAAGGTGATGGCAGATTCAGTTCTTTATGAGTGACCTCTTCCTGGCTTACAGACAGCGCCATCTTGCTGTATGCTCACGTGATCTCTTTGTATGCAGAGCAAGATCTGCTGTCTCTTTTTCTTCTTATAAGGATACTAATCCCCTTGGGGCATTTATGACCTCATCTAAACCTAATTAGCTCTCAAAGACTCTACCTCCAAATACCATCACATTGAGAGTTAGGGTCTCAATGTATGAATTTTGGGAGGACACAAACATTGAATCTATAACATAAGGTTTATTGAGTTTGGAAGGAGATGAGAAGAGTCAGATGTAGTTCCAAAAACTAGGAAAAATCTGGAAGGTAGAACAGGAAAAAAAATTATAAAGGTTAAAAAAGGAGACTATCATATCTAATCGATTTGTTCAAGGGACTTCTCTTAAATAATACTCAGCTGCCTGTAACACAAATGGTAGGTCCACTAGTGAGGGATATTGGAAGTAATGTTAAACTGGGAGATGCAGCCCCAGGAGTTTTATTTACTTGTTTTACCTTTCACCTTCCTCTCTTGAATTATGCAATATCATGGCATCTGTATTAGTTATCTCTTGCTGTGTAACAAATTACTACCCCGAATAGTGGTATGACAATAAACATGATCTCACATTTTCTGTAGATCAGGAATACTAAAACTGGGTGGTTCTGGCCTGATGTCACTCATAATGTGGCAGTTAAGATGTCAGTCAGGGCTCCAGTCACTGAAGGCTTGGCTGAGGCTGGAGGATCTACATTCAAGGTGCCTCACTGGCCAGCATTTGGTACTGGCTTTTGGCAGGAGGCCTCAGTTTCTTGCCACATGGACACTTTGAGTATTCTTGTGACGTGATAGGTAGCTTTCCCCCAGAGATTAATACAAGAGAGAGCAAGGGGAAAGTTTAATGTCTTTTATAACCCAGCCTTGAAAGTCACACTCCTTTATGTCTGCTATTGTTTACTCAAGTCAGCCCTCTGTGGGAGGGGATTAGATAAAGCATGAATGTCAGGAAGGAAGAATTACCAGAGAGCCATCACCGAGGCTGGCTACCACAACATCTCTTCAAAAATAATTCCTAGAAGTCCAAAGAGCACTTCTTAACAATCTCTGCTCTTGGTCAATTCTGAAATGTTATCACTCTTTGTTGAGAATGAACAAGAAATACTAAGGGAATTTTTTCTTTTTGAACATTGTTACCTTTTGCCAAGAGCCAGGCTTTAGAAGTAATAATGAAGGAGGTAAAACAAACCTATTTTCTCCCTTTGTAATAATTTCCTACATCTTCTGTCATTCTTAATATTTGTGTGTGTATGTGCGTGTGTGTGCCCAGACTTTTCTTCTGCTTTGTGGTTGACTAGAAACACCTCTTTCTCCTCTAATATTTGTCCTGCAAACTTTTTTTCTTATTTATACCTCTATTTAATATACTCTCTTTAGGTTCCTTCAATGTTAGCTGAGCTTAGTTTGCTGAAATAAAGAAAGTTATTTAGTGAAATTGATTTACAAAGTTATAAATTATTTTATTTGCCCTTTTAACTGTTTTTGTGTGTGTAAAGAATGTCCACTCTCTTTAAGTACTGAAAACTGAGGTGTGGAATGAGAATTAAGAGTCAATTAGGACCTTGGACCTTTTAAATATTGATAACCACACTTTGTGTGGTTTTGGAGACTTCTATTTTGGAGTAGAATGGAGTAATTTGTGGCATTCCAATTCTTTCTTCAAACAAAAAATACCCTACAAAGACAAAATAAATTACAAAAGTTTAAAAAAAATATTAGGAGTTGCAGAAACAAGGGGGATGGAGATACTAAAATTTCAGAGAGGGGAGACCTTTCATAGTTGAACTCAGGACCCGCAGCTACTTTTCCTTTTGAAGGCATTTACCAGTTTTGGTCATGAGCTAAAAGCTGGGAATCCAGGCTTGTGGGAGCAGAGGATCATTGCTGGGGATGGAGAAAACAGAGAACCCACAGCAGTCACATCAGGCTGAAGTGAAAAAAAGATTTAATGGGGCTCAACAGTTATTTGGTTTACTCTTCAAGAAATTTGTTGCATTCCCTAGGTGCATCAGGTGGGAGTGACATTACCTTAAACAGTGGAAATTCCTGAAGTCTCAAGGTGCTTAACAGGCAAAACCTTTCAGGGACAGGGGCTCTAAGAAAATGAAAGGCAAGAATTGAAAGCTCTTAGAGGTTAGGGGAAAACATCAGTCTATACATCCAACAAATGGATGTATATATCCAATAAAACATAAGCTGTATAATTTCTAGGACAGTCCCATCTAGGCACATCATGATAAAAGGGCTTTTATGAGGCAATAAGAAAATCATAAATGCATCAGGAAGGAGGAAAACCACCCCAAATAAATATTTACCAAGCACCCTTATATTTACCCCAGCCCTGCTTTACTTTAGCTTCTCTTTTTGCATGCATTCCCAGGCCTGTTTGGAAGGGGTTGTATGTCTTTTATGGTTAAAGCATGGGAAGAATCATGCCATTAAGCTTAGATGCACAAATGGGAGGTGAGTATAAGCAGGAGCAGGGTGAATTAGGATGTATCAAGAGAGAAAAGCCAAGGATGGTAGGATCATAGGAATGGATTAGTTTTCAACCATCTCAGTACAATTGTAGTCTACCCACCTGGGGGATGAGTCCATGGTTCTCAGTGTTATTGGAGTAACTTACTTCTTTGAGAATTTTGTGTAAATAATGAACAGGAAGAAAATTTTAGGCAGTTTTTGGGAGAGAGTGCATGCCATCTTTTAAAATTAGGTATTGTTAAAAATTTCAAATAATGAATCTTAGTGAAAATTTTGGAGATGATAGGCCTTGAGAAGAGGGTGCTATAAAAATTGATCCTACTACATTCTAGGCCATTGTAAACATCAAGATAAGTTATACAAAACATGGATTTGTCATTCACAGCACCAGTAAAACTGGCATCTTCTTCACACAGGAAAATGATGTAGAAACCACAGTGGTCCGCTGGAAATTAATCTATACTAAATGATTTTGATCTCTATAATTTGTGTCCATTTAATCATGATGTCAGTATATACATGTGTAAATCTATGGGGGTGAGAAAGATAACAATGTATAGATATTGACTTTAACTTCATTTAATTTCTTTAAAGAAAATGTAAACAATATGCAGACTTATTTGAGGGGTTGTTTGCATAATGATGAATCAAGATTTTGCATTCTACTTCATGAATATTAGTAATACAAATAGAGTTCTGGGAATAAGACAAATGTTCATTTTGAGAGTTGCAGATGTGATGCCTAGAATAAAGAATGAGGTGATGAGTGAATGTCCTTACTTTACCTCTGACTACATGGAGAATTCACTGTGTAAGAATGCTTGTCAGTTCAAGGACCAGTAAAGTCACCATGACCCATTTTATTCTGTGTTTTGTCCAGCAGCTGATGTATGTTTTAGCCATTAGTATGTGGATTATGCCAATTCTAAAAGCCCACAGATAATCTTACACTGAAGCAATTCTGTAACAACTGCTGGAAGCTCAACTCCTAAGTATTTACCTACATATTTACAGATTTAAGCAACAAAATTGGAAACTCCTTAACACTGATCCTTAAAGATAAACTTCTATAACAATTGAGTGAAAATTTCAACACAGGTTTCATTTTCCGGGAGCAAATAATTAGCCACGGTTATCACCTGGACAGAAGATTTCAAGTAAAACACAATGCATGGGAGCAGTGCTAACCTGGACTGATGTATCTCTTTCCATACCCAATCCCATTAGAAATCTGATCCATTAGAAATCTGACCCAATTCCATTAGTAGAAAGAAATCTACTCTTTCCCAGTAGATTTGGTTTTTGAACTCATAACTATAAAATCTATAGCAGACAAGCCATCCGTCTTGGTATTAAACATTTATGGGGAAGACAAGTGTGCAGAAGAAGACTAGATGTGCTATTTTCCTTTCTTGTTCCTTTTCTTATAAGAATACCAGTCCTCTTGGTTTGGGGCTCTACCTTATGACCTCATTTATCCTTAATCACCTCCTTTAATTGTATCTCCAAATACAGTAACCTTGGGGATTAAAGCTCCAAAATAGGGCACCTGGGTGGCTCAGTTAGTTAAGTGACTGCCTTCGGCTCAGGTCATGATCCTGGAGTCCCGGGATCGAGTCCCACATCGGGCTCCCTGCTCAGCAGGGAGTCTGCTTCTCCCTCTGACCCTCCTCCCTCTCATGCTCTCTGTCTCTCATTCTCTCTCTCGCAAATAAATAAAATCTTAAAAAAAAAAAATTAAAGCTCCAAAATATGATATTTCAGGGAGACACCATTCAGTCCATAACAAGGGAATATGAAGTATAATTCATATAAAAATGAATTTAAAAACAAAACAATTAAAATATCTGAAAGAATATTATTCAACTGGAAATCAGTTATCTCCAGGTAGTAGGGTAAAAGATGATACGATTTTTATAGTTTTGTTGTCATTCCTCTGTTTTTCTCCCTCTAATTTCTCATTAATAAGCATGTCTTATTGGTGTGATTTTAAAATACAAACTGTCTAGTACAGTACAATATGCATCATTTCACTTTTTATTGACTTACTATATTTAAAAGATCAGTGTTATAACATGGCAAACCCAAGGTCATATTTTCAGGAGTAAGGGTTGAGACTGAATTCTTTCCCAACATTTTATGAGGCCATTATACATTCTATGTTATTATCATAACATCTTGCAAGGAAGAATGTTCTGATTGAGAAAAAGGAATCTAGTGGGCAGAAAGACATTACAAGACATCACAGATTCTCTGGCCCCAATATTTTGTGAGGAGGAACTCACTTTTTTTCCTTGAAGAGAAAGGCCAGGAATTGCATGGAAAAAGAACAAGAAGCAGGGGCTAGGACCTAAAAGGAAATGATGGTGTAAGAGTCTTATTTATTTATTTATTTAATTTTTTGAGTTGTAGTGTACCAGCATGAGTCTTTTTAGTCCTCCAGAGGCAGTGTTCAAGAATATACAAACCTTTCAATACTATTTTTGAACTAGAATACCAATGATAAAGGAAGATATGTTGCAAAAAATCGCAGAGGTACTCAGAACCACAGAATACATGTGACATATTACCAGAGAGGGTCCACTTTAATGAAAGATTTTGGAGAAATGCAATGTAAGCCAAAGAACATATAAATATATTATGACTTAGGATGGTAACTGTATAAGAAATTTTATTTTATTTATTTTTTTTAAAGATTTTTTTTAAAGATTTTATTTATTTATTTGACAGAGAGAGACACAGCGAGAGAGGGAACACAAGCAGAGGGAGTGGGAGAGGGAGAAGCAGGCTCCCCGCAGAGCAGGGAGCCCGATGCAGGACTCGATCCCAGGACCCTGGGATCATGACCTGAGCTGAAGGCAGTCGCTTAACCAACTGAGCCACTCAGGCGCCCAAAAGATTTTATTTATTTATTTGAGAGAGAGAGAATGAGAGAGAGCACATGAGAGGGGGGAGGGTCAGAGGGAGAAGCAGACTCCCCGCTGAGCAGGGAGCCTGATGCGGGACTCGATCCCGGGACTCCAGGATCATGACCTGAGCCGAAGGCAGTCACTTAACCAACTGAGCCACCCAGGCGCCCTAAAAATTTTAAATAAAACTTCAAAGAAATTTTGCTTCCCAAGCAAACATTTTGGCCTACACTACCAAATATCTAATGAATCATTAAATTTCCTATACAATGCTGTGGTGGAAATATTTAACTTTTTCCAGCTATTTCATGAATTCTCAGTGGGGATCATATGGCCCTGGTGGGCAAAAATTGGTTCTTGATGGGCAGAAAAATCTTAGCTATTGCAATTCTTTGTGGTCCTCCAAAAAGGCCAAAAATACATAAACAGATACATAGTATATCTGTGTTATTAATTCATTGGAGGAATTGGGAAAATATATCTAAAATATCTCCTTGGCAGGGGCAGTGATGAAAAAAAAAGTTGAGAAACACTGATCTGTTTAGTCACTTGACTTTACTTCGACTGGTTGACTTTAAACTTGTTCTTTGATGATAATTAGCAGAATTTTTCTTTTATCAATCCTATCCATAGTGGAAGCTAGTATGGAGAGATCTGTAGGAGTGAATAAAAAATGATTGATACTGTTAATATCACTTGTATAAAGGAAAGAAGTCACTGCATGTGAATTGAATTAAAAATTAAAAAAAAGGAAAACCATAGACCATGGAAGTTTTGTTTTTATTGACCCTCAAAGTGTTTTATGATTATGATTTCTTTACTGATTAGAAGTTAGAGGAAAAAAAAACTTTAAGGAAAAATATTTTGTCATAACTGAGATGCAATGAAGTCGACATAAATGTAGAGAGAAATATATATTATCACCCACTGAAAAAAAGGCATTAATATTTAATTTTTAGAAGAATGAAAATGGTTCCATGTTGATGAAGATACTTAATTGGGAGGCAAATATCCAACTCATGGAATTAATAAACCATTAAATGAAAATAAGCTAGAAGGATGCTAGTATTCGTTCTCAGATAATTTTATCTCTTAATTTACCCCAACTTTTTAGCAAAATGTAGCTGACAATATTACTTCTTTCCTTTTAAAAAAATATGCCATTTGAAGAACTCTTAAAGATTAATTGCTTAATTCTATTGGTTTAACATGCACGAGGAGAGAGTGCCATGCCATTTTGCATATTACAGCCTGATGAACCAGACTGTTTTGACAACCCTTTATAAGTTGAGTCCCAAGGGACTTAGAAATAGGCTTCTTTCCAAATCTTATCTTGAGAAATGATTTCTTTTCTGAAGACATGATTTGTAAACTTGAAGTCTCTTTCTTTCACTTCCTGGCCTCTTTGCTTTGTCTGTACAACTCAATTTAGTAGTGCTCCTATGTCTAGCAGTGAATTTTTATGGAATGGACTAGAAAAGGCTGAAGGCCCATAGTTTTAGTCATACTCCTGTTGCTTTGCAGAAACAGTTGGCTTCTACTCCCCATGAGGCCCCAAATTAATGGATGCTTAGTCAACTTAGATTATAGGCTTCAGGCAGAGAATACCTTCTTTATTAAAGCTGTATTCTCCTCTATCTCTGACAATAGACTGGATAGCTTTATTCAGAGTTTGGTTTTCTTGTATAGCATGCTATTGATACTATTAGCAGCTGCAAGTTATTTTTCTCAACAAGCCTGGGTGACAATGTATCTGCCACTATAATCATATGAAGCAATTATTTGACCAAATATTTTATCCTAATAATAAGGGTCACCTGTTCTATAGACCACAGCATAAGTGTTTTTTTCTGTCTGCTGTCTGGCAAGCTGGAATGTATGTTTTGCATTTTAAATTATACTACACTGATGTGGTTGATTGGGAAATTGTAAATTTCTGTTGCAATACATAAGCAAATTTGAATGCAGTACAGCAGTGCAAGTTAAAGAGACCTGAATGGACACTTGAACTTAGAAAATTATTGATGCTTCCAGGTCATTCAAGAGATAAAACAATCATTGCTTTTTGCTGTGTGAAAACCTGATATTTGAGGCTTGTCAGGATGAATTTAATAACCTCTTTACACTGTAAATTCCACTAGAAGAAGGATTGCATCTGCCTTGCTCAGTAGTAAAATTTCAGCATCTAGTACACTGCCAGGGACATAGTAGTGATTCAATAAATACTTGTTCAATTAAATTCAGTGTAGTGGGGCACCTGGATATCTCAGTTAGTTAAGTGTCTGCCTTCGGCTCAGGTCATGATCTTGGGGTCCTGGGATTGAGCCCTGCGTTGGGCTCCCTGCTCAGTGGGGAGTCTGCTTCTCCCTCTCCCTCTGCCCCTCCCTTGGTTCATGTTCTCTCTCTCTCTCTCAAATAAATAAACAAAATCTTAAAAAATAAATAAATAAATTCAATATAGTGATTCCATGATTCCAAAAATTGTAAGGTCAGCAGAGCTAATTTTATTGGTCAAATCAGCTCTGCAAATTCAAAAACTAATCCCTTTTCTCACTTATAACATTAAACGAGTTTTTGTGCTTTGTGATCTTCTCTATTATATTGACAAATTCTGAGTCATATCTTTAACTCCTTTATCCTGTTCTTCCTTATCTCTCCAGTCAGTGTCTTTTTTTTAAAAGATTTTATTTATTTATTTGAGAGAGAGAGAATGAGAGACAGAGAGCACGAGAGGGAAGAGGGTCAGAGGGAGAAGCAGACCCCCCGCCGAGCAGGGAGCCCGATGCGGGACTCGATCCCGGGACTCCAGGATCATGACCCGAGCCGAAGGCAGTCGCTTAACCAACTGAGCCACCCAGGCGCCCCAGTCAGTGTCTTTTTTATCCTCATTTTGAGGCTGTAAACACATCCGAAGCTTTTTTCTTCAAGGAGTCAGTTACTTAGTTTTAATTTGTATCAAAATAATACATAAAGGTGGTAAAAGAAAGGATACAGAAGAGCTTATGATGAAAAGCAGCTGTCTCTTGCTCTGTCTCTTCCACCTTCATCTTTAGTCCCTGGTGGCAACCTCTTTCAACTGTTATTATTTTAGATCTTCTAGTCATTACCTTAATAAGAGCAGGGGATTTCATTCAAAATAAACAAATAATAAAACATCTTTTGGTAAAATATTCTCATTTCCCCCTTCATCTTTCCAGCACCTGGAGCAGTGCCTGGCACTTAGCAGCCCCTAAGTAAAGATGTATTAAATATATTGGAAAAAAATATGGCAAAGAAGATTAGCAAAAGGAAAATGTGGTATTTCTCCCCAAAGTAGCACCAATTCTTCGACGACAGAGACCACATAGGAAGCCAGAGCACAAAGGAATAAAAACTTCCATCAGGTGATAGTCCTCAATCTCAGCACAATGTCATGGAATGTAATCCCTTCCCTTCCACAAATGTAATTATGAAACAGAAAACAGGCTTTTCCATATTATTTTACGCCAGGCAGCTGAACCCAAAGGTAGTAGCAGCTGGGCAGTTAAGATAATTTGACTGCATGGTTGAACAGGTAGTAAACCTTCTCCTATCATTTAAAAAAAACTGTAATGAAAATAAAAGAGAGAGAGAACTGTCTGTCCTAACCTACTGACATAGACTTTTTTTTTTAACTTTTCATTGATTTGTAATTAGATTTGCTTATCTTTTATGCTGGTTTCCTAACCAACATTTAAAATTATATATCATGGCTCATATTTTTGAAATGTGGCATCCCACAACAAAAATCAGTTTTTCCTCTTTTTAACTTCCAAACATATCATCTTCCAGGTCGTTTCAGTCAGATCTGATCACCCTCAAAATCTAGTGATAAATTACATTAAAAAAGATGCTTTATTAGTGAAAGCATGTCTGAGCACATGTTCTTGGATGGACCTGAAATAGATGAAACAACATTTCTTCTTACAGTTCTGTTTTCACTGAGTTGGTAATTTGCTAATCCTCAAATATCACTTGCTGTATCAGTCGATTCCTCCACAAAGATGTAGTTTGTCCTGCGGCTCCCATTTTCATGGTTCTGCTCTGCCAGTCTTTCTAGTTTTGTTTCTTCTGGTAATTGGTTTTCCTTTTTGTTTCCCTCCACCATGGATTTTCATTAAAATTTGGCATTTAATGAGATTCTAATTATCCCCAAATTTGTGGTAGGTACTGTATAAACAGAGAAGTTATCTCTGCTTATACATAAAGAACATAAACAAACTTGAAATATGTTTGAGTAACTTACCAGATGCATGGAAATGACATAAGAAAACCTCTCACTTGGGAAGCAGAGGACTGTCTGTGAGTACTAGGGGTGGATGTAAGGTAGGATCATTGCAGAAGTGCCTCAGAAAATGAGACCGAGATTCTTTATCTCATTGGTTTGTAGAGATACATGGGCATTCCTAATGTGCCACATATACTATAATATATGGTATACTCTAAAGGCATCGCATGTCCTTTGCGTGTTATGTTTGAACATCCACTATCATGCTTTGCCTCCAGCTGAGTGCTGCCAGTGCGTCTGACATTGCTAGCAGAGTCTGGGGCTGGGGTTCTGTTCTGGCCGTAGGTATCATAGAAGACATCACCTTCTGTCTGCCACTCAGGCCCTGTGTTCGAAAGGATCCTTACTAATGACTCATGCTACTAACACTATAGCAGATAAAGTCTGTCTACCAGAGTAAGTTTCTACTTTAACTCTAAACAAGTCACAAATCTTTCTCCCATTTTGCAGAATTTAATGCCTCACTTATTTGTGTACATCTCAGTATATAGACTATTGCATGGAAAAGTTAGGGTAGTTCAAAAAAAAAGGCAAGTGGGGTAGAATATGCATAAGTAGCAATATTGTATATATCACAAACCAAGGGGGAAAAAGCATGAAGGGTAGGAAATACTCACTGTAGTCCTTTTTGCTTACCAACCAACTGTGTGACTTTGAGAAATTCACCTAACTAGCAGGACCTCAGGGTCTTCACTCATAAGAATGGAATATTCACTAAATATCCTTACAGATCTAAGAAGCCATGATTTTATAAAGTTGAGTTTATATAATTCTTTAACACTGAGAACTGGCAATTCTAATATTTTTGCAGTCCTAACCAAGTCCTAATATAGTATCTTGGAGAAGATTGGAGCCAGCTAGAATTAGTATTGAAGCAGCCAATAACAATGTTGATTGAAAATTATATTCTCTTAATTATGAAGGTAGAAAGGCTGATTTGCATTAAAGTAACTTTTAGAGAGGTGACAAATTGATCCTGATTAAAGTCTTCGTTGCCTGTTACCTTTCTTAACTTCCACGTGCTGGGTATTTAGGGGCCTTTCCCATCCACACTGCCTGGAGCTGTGAATGAAGCCATGGCTGGCCCTGGCTGAGGCTGTGAGGCCTCAAATCAGCATCCCTGCCTCTGAGAGAAGTGGAAGAGCCATAGGAGGATCCTTCACTCTAGCCTTCCTACAGGGAGTTGTGACCTGTATCTCAATTTACCCATAACTGAGTCTGATTTGGATGGCTCTGTTGTTGAAATTAGTTTACTTGGCATCCAGGCAGTGGAGCATAAACTGTCCAGGTCACAAGAGACCCTTTCACTTGGACCTGCTTCCCTCATTTCTATTTCTCACTAGAACTTCATGCCATTTGAAGGGGCGCGGGTGGTCAAGAAAGCCTAAATAACCTGTTGTTAATGGGTTTTCAATTTAAGTTTGCTTTTGCTTGGGAAAAAACACTGCCCAGAGTGAAGCTAATACATTTTCCAGAATGGAACTGTAGCCGTCTAGACAAGGGAAACACAAACATTGCATGATCATAGCAGCTTGACACCTGTAGTTTGGGAAATACAAAACTAAAACTAGAATGCCCCACAGTGAAAATGGGATCGATGGCCAACAAAAATGTACTATCTATATATTCACCTGCCAAATGAACCCAATTTCCTGGCTCTGGTGACAGAGTCCTACTGAAATTCTCAGTGGCTAAACATCAACTTGGATCATAACGGAAGGAAAGTGGGCAGAAGCAAAGGAAGGTTCCACTCTTCAAGGTGAATCTCTCCATGCAAGGAATCTGTGTAATCCCTCTTTGCCTTCCAAATATCATTTGGAGATTGTTTCAAATCCTAAGGCCTAAAGGCATTTAATTTTGGAATAGCTGAGCCAGAGTTGCCCACATATGCCCAGAGATTAACATATGCAATTTCTATTTAGTATAGGAAAAATCTCTCACTGATGTGGTCGAATCTCAAAGGTTAACAATTTTATTTTTCAGTTCATTTATTTCCTACTTTTAAGCCACATCCCAGCATGTGAAGGCTTAGGATGTGGAAAAGCAGAGAACCTTATAGAAAAAAAAGGATATTTTAATAAACTGATACTGTCTAGCATACCGTCTAAAATGATCTTAAACTCACTATGTAATTATAAGTGAAGTCCAAGGCAGAGCAGGAATGAGAAATGCCTGCAAGAAAATGCTCCACTTGGGCATATTCTGCAGGAGGTGCTCAGTGAGGCATCACTTCAATTTTTGGAGCACTTTGGAAAGCCGTGTCATGGTCCTGATTTTTCTGTGAGTTACTGTGGTCTTTCAACTCTATCCTTCTATGCTATGCTGTCGAAGGAAGGAGTATCCAGCCCAGACAATAAACCATGGGATAGAAGAACTGAAACCAGAAACCCAAGAGCAACACAAAGTGTCAGAGAAAGCAATAATTCAAACAAGCCTCTTATGCTTGTAGGATAGCTACAACAGCAGAAAACACATGTGTGGCTTCCCATAAAAATACCAGCAAATTTAATATTACTGTCAAGCCTAAAACAACAGAGCTGAGGATGTGCTAATAGAAACCCAATGAAAAAGGAGCAAAGGAGCATGTTTTAGATACATTGATGTGCTCTGCCTTTTTTTTTTTTTTGCTTTCAAGGGAATTATTGGAAGCTCCTATAACTAAGAAATGAATCATTGGTCTTGTTTGGGTTCCAAACTTTGGACTGAAGAACTTTGATCTCCTCTTAGCACCATTAAAGGAAATTCTCTGTGGTAACCTTTCTATGAACAGGCATGAAACGGATGATACCTGCTGGCAAATCTGAGCTTTCACTCCAATCATCAAGTCACCATTGTGTAGTTGAGAAAACAAAGCATGAAAGCTTGGGGAGGTGAAGCTGTTTACTCAAGAAGACTTTACAGCTAATCTGTGATTGAGCCATAATTCTAATCCAAAGTTCTTGACTGCTAGCCCATTTGTATTTACATGATACCTTAATATCTCACCTAATTCATTTTACTTAAACAACATTTCACTGAGGTTATTCCAGATGCTGTGGGCAGAACTCTGCAGAGAGAGACAAAGTCCCTCTCCTCAGGAGGGCATCAAAAGGCAAGGTAAAAAGAACATGGACACTGAAATTACATATGTGTAAGTTTAAATTCCACCTTTAAAACTTATGATGAGACCTTGGAAAAACAACTCAAGCATTCTGTACCTTTGTTTTCTTGACTTGTCTTTATAAACGAGGTTGCTCACAGGGTTGTGTTAAGGATCAGAAATAAGACAGAAACTTTCCACAAGTGTCTGGCAGTAGCTCTTCCCGAAATGTCCTCTTATATTATTAATGGAGAATATGGCAAAGAAACAGGTTACCGCAAGGCTGGGAAGAATCAAGCGAATGCCATAGGAAGGCACGCTGAGTGCTATGGGCATTTAACACACACAAAAGTATACTGTGGAAAAAGTTACTGCGTGTGGCTTCCTCTTTCAGAATGAAAGACACTGAAGAACTAAAAGAAATCCTCTTTCTGATCCTACCACCCTTATATCATTTCCTACCACCACCTCAGGACTTGCGCTATTTTGCTTGTCTGTACCTCACTTTCTATCCCTTTTATTATTTCCTATCTATGAAATATACATAACGGGCTCTCAGTGTCATTTCCTTGAGCTCTATGAAAACTGCCTTAGCATTATAAGGATTAATTGTGACATATAAGAAAAACACTAATAATATCATTTGATAGTCCTTTTTTCATTTTCTATACACATCTGTCTTCAGTATTATGTAGAAATACTTGCTACTATTGTGAAGTATCTGTGGTATGAATATGTTCCCTGAATATTAATTTCTTTCTAAGAGCAAGCCAAATGTATAGGGATAAATTCCTCTAATGCTTTTATAACTTTCTATTTTGTTAAAACAGCTGCTGATGCCTCATGAAAGACTTAGAGGATGCATTTATTTTTCAGTGTATTTCTCTATTTATAATGTTCTTTTTTGTCTTAGTGCTCATTACTAACGATATTTGCATAAATATAAATTTCTCTCATTTCAGTTTTCTTTTCCCTCTGAATCTTATTCCCCACACAGAGCTATAATCTTCCATTCGTGGAATTATCATCAGATGTTGTGAAATCTCTTATGAATTTAAGGCACTAATGACTATCAGGAAGTTAAAGATTTCTCAGAAGTAGATAAACTTAAAGCCACAGACTCTTGTGCATAAAAAAGCCCTTTGAGGTTAAAATTTAAATTGGCGAGTAGAGAATAAGCAAATATGTATCACATTGGTAAACCAATTTTAACAGATTTTTATACCATCACAGAGCTTTCTTGAAATATATCAAAATACTATAATTCTCTCCAGTGTAGCAAGAGCTCTGATGTGGGAAAGAGGGTCCAGGGACCCCCGGAAACAGGGCCCCTTGCCAGTTCTACTTCCTCATACAGAGACAGTGTATTGTGATTGTTCAAAAGGTGGCTCAGGAGGATCCAGAGTATCAGAGTTCACCTCCATCCCTGCCCCCCATTACTTAGACTGTGAAACCTGAGAAAGTCATTTAAACTTGCTGTGGCTCAGTTCCATCATCTGCAAAATGGAGATAATAGTAGTCAACCATCTCATGGAGAGGATTACCACGGAGATTGTATATATATATATATAAACATACACACACATATGTGTATATACGTATATATTCATCTATCTTCATTTATATTTATGTTCCAGGCACTCACTACTCTAAGTGATATACACACACCTATGGATCAGAACAGCAAATGCCTGGCATGCATAGAACTTCCAATGATTGTTTTAGTTCTTTTTAGCTTCCATCCTGGTCAGCTGGAGAGGGAGGGAGAGGGAGCAAGTTATGCTTCAAGTACTACAAACTTTTTCTGTTCTAACTGAGATTTAGTAGATTTTTTTGAAACAAAGTTTTCTCATACACTGTAAGCTCTTAGGAAGACTTCCAGAGGTGTTAAATGATTTTTCTTGTTTTAAAATTAATTTTCACTAGCTATGGCTGTTTTACTGGGGAACAGGTCTGTGGAGATTCTCAGGCTGCCATCCCAGAAGTAGCAGTTTGATTTTATAAATATATATTTTAAACACTTTAGGGCTGTTACATATCTGTGAGAGTTTGTTAAAGGCAGAATTACTAGACTCCTAATTAATTTTGCATTCTATAGCACATGAGATGTTTCCCTTAGCTTTCATGAACCAGGAAATTCCAAATTTTGCTGAAGCCAGTTTGAAATGAGCTTTCTAACTTATGCAAATAAGAAACTTATAACCAATCCAATGAACACAGTTGACTCAATATAAATCATCTGTCCATTACTGTAGGCATAGCACTAGGTACCCTATATGAAGGTAGAGAGAAGAGGTGTTAGGGTGATACATAGGATAGTTCTTTAATCACTCTAAAGACATTTCATTATTTTCTGGCTTTTTATTTTTATTTATTTTATTTATTTTGTATTCAGCATTTCCTCACTTTCTGGAACTACAACATGCTCCAGGTTCTTTTGTGTATTTGCTGCTCCAGACCTAGAATCAGTCATTTCTCTAAGAAGCCCTCAGTCCTTTTATTGGAGAATGGTCTTAGAAACCAAGATCTGGGTGCTGGGTGTATTTATTACTCTCAGGCTCATTGTCTGTAGGTCCTCTGAATTGGCAGAACCAGGATGTGTACTGCATATACCTCCTTTTTAAAAATTATTTTTTGCCTTATACTGCAGAGTAATGTTATGTCAGGATCTTAGGTTCATATTACTTCCTGATATAGAGACAAATTATATCATTAAATCATCTTTTTTTTTTTTTTTTTTTTTTTTTAAAGATTTTATTTATTTATTTGAGAGAGAGAATGACAGACAGAGAGCAGGAGAGGGAGGAGGGTCAGAGGGAGGAGAAGCAGACTCCCCGCCGAGCAGGGAACCCGATGCGGGACTCGATCCCGGGACTCCAGGATCGTGACCTGAGCCGAAGGCAGACGCTTAACCATCTGAGCCACCCAGGCGCCCATTAAATCATCTTTAAAATGGAATTGTATCTGTGTCTCCTATTTTGTTCTCTCTTCTCAACTATGAGAAATTTATCTACAGAATCAGTGCTATTCTAGATCAATGACTTACTTTTCTCTACAGACCCATTTAAGAAGCCAAAGGGGGAAAAGAACCCTTGTTCCACTATCCCCTTTAAAAACATATCTCTTGTATTTTTACTAAAATACTGAATAGTTAATGACCATACAAAGTATTTCTCTTTTATCATGGAATCTGTAAAAGCAAGACAGCTATGAATGGATTCATTCTTAAAGACAACAGAAAAACAAAAATCTCTGACAGAAGAGGTACCTGGCAAACAGTGGTATGACAGAAGGGAGAGTCCCTGGATCCAGATAGAATAACAACAGGGGTCTGGAAATAACAACTATTTTCATCCTTGTTTAGGAATAAGCCTCAATAGCAAATAAAGGACCTTCTGCATTGACTAGAGTGCACCTTTCAGTGATAATGCCAGAGTTGGCAGATGCGAGTGCCAAAATTTGGAGGGAAAAAAGAATCGGTGGCCAAGATAAACTGCTGCTATATAGCAACACTACTTGCATTAGAAAATTAGTTGGAGAAAATGGTAAGGGAAATGCGGTGAAAACCCCAGTAACAGAATGTCTTAAAATTATGCTCCTTTCCGTTTACCTTAAAAGTAATATTTCCAGTTCTTCATTTTTGGGGATTAAAAAATTAAGTTACACAGATGTTCACTATTTGAAGGTAAGAAAACCCAAAGATATATTAGTATCTCTTCCCAAATTACAATCAATGCTAACTTAGCTTTCCAGGTTCTTGTGTATGGACTATACATATAAATCACTATTAAACCAGGGTAGTTTTCCCAACATCATGAATGTATCTTTAAGACACTTCTTGAACTAACAGAGAAAGACATGTATCATATGATCTCACTGATATGAGGAATTCTTAATTGCAGGAAACAAACTGAGGGCTGCTGGAGTGGGGGGTGGGGTGGGAGGGTGACTGGGTGATAGACACTGGGGAGGGTATGTGCTCTGGTAAGCGCTGTGAATTGTGCAAGACTGTTGAATCTCAGATCTGTACCTCTGAAACAAATAATGCAATATATGTTAAGAAAAAAAAAAAAGAAGAAGAAGAAGGTAGCGGGAGGGGAAGAATGAAGCGGGGGAAATCGGAGGGGTAGACGAACCATGAGAGACGATGGACTCTGAAAAACAAACAGGGTTCTAGAGGGGAGGGGGGTGGGAGGATGGGTTAGCCTGGTGGTGGGTACTGAGGAGGGCACATTCTGCATGGAGCACAGGGTGTTATGCACAAACAATGAATCATGGAACACTACATCTAAAACTAATGATGTAATGTATGGGGATTAACATAAGAATAAAAAAAATAAAAATAAAAAAAATTAAAAAAAAAAGACACTTCTTGAACTGAATTTCAATAGAAGAACATGTTTTAAAAAACAATGACTCTGAGTTGCCTGATGAAATAAATTTCCATTTCTGGCTTTTTAAATTGCAGCTGAAGGGTTTACTAATGCAGATGACATCTTATCAATTATAATGGCCTCCTTTCTGGTTTCCAATTTCCTGGGCTTCAATGAGTGCATCTAAAGTGAAATCAGTGGCTTCATGAGGGTCATTAATATCTGCATTTAATGACTTCTCTTTAAATATCAAATTTAATTTTTCCAAATGGCTTTCAATTAGAAGCTCAGTGACTATGCTTGTAAAATTCCAAGGCCTTTGGGAGGACAATTGGCTCCAAAACTAACAAGATGCAGCAATTCTGGGTTGTGTTTGAGATGTCAGATGACCTCGTACTGTCAGCTTATTCACAATGAATAAGATTTGGAACTGAGGGGGAAAAATCCTTAAAATCATTTCAAAACATATGGTTTATCCTTAAAGTTGGTTATCACAATGACTTTTCCTGGCTCTTACATGGATAAACATTGGAATGTGTTAAACAGTGTTTGAGTGGGGTCGGGCACAAAAGAGAAGTGGTTAGATTCTCTGCAATGTATTGCATATCTTATATGTCTTGTAACTTACCTTCATGAACCACAGTTAAAACTAAATTTAATTCTTCCCATTTTATGGATAAGGAAACTGACTTATAGAAGTTAAATAATTTACTCCTAACTTTATAATGGTCCCAACACCCATTCACTCTCCACTGCATAGTAGTGATAGTTTAATCCCACTCAAGAGTTTTATTCCATACTTTTGGCAAATAGACAAAATATTTTCATACTAATAGGTATGATCTTACTTTTTACCAGTACTTTTAGAGTGATAATCCTTTCTCTTCTGGCTCATAATGAAGTAATCATGTCAATGGCAAGCAGATGAAGTAAAGAAGATTACGTTAGTAACACAAAAGAGACAAAATTACTAGAATCCTACCTTTAATTTCTTGTGTATTTTATATTAAAACCCTGGTTTAGGAAGTCATAAATTCAAATTGCAATAGAACAGCACCAAAGATTGCTAAACTATTGTGTTTTAACAGAAGAAAAAATAAGTACCAAACCAATTTTTAAAAATCACTGATCCTTTTGTAAAGTCTTTTATTTTATTGTCTTCATTTTGTTTAAAGCTGTTATAAATTTACATGAGTATGTGAATCAATTTAGGAACTAGAACTAGCTTATATTTGGGTAACTCTTCAGCTTGCTGATAATAAACATATTCTAGTGTGAAGAGAAAGATTTTTTTTTCTATATTTGTACTGAAATGGTGTAACTCTTACCTAATAAATGGGTCCTTCTTGATCAAGACACCAACAACAACTGCCTGATGAACAGCATCATGGTTGAGGGAACTTAACATCTCTGCCCTTGGAAAAATTACAGCAGACTAGTGAAATTATAAAGAACAGCAGTGAGGAGAGGTTTATCAGGGTGACTTAGGGCAGTGCAAGCTGGCAGAATAAATGGTCACTTAACATCTGACTACTGAACAATGGAGGAAGAGGGGACCTGCCATTAAGGAAAGGAAGGGCAGAGGGGAAGTGTTCCAGTTGAAGAGAAACTCCTGACAAGGAGTATTATAAAAGATTCAGAAGACTTTTAACAGTAGACTGAGAGCTGCTTGCAATTTTCAAAAGGATCAGTCAATTTTAAAATTTCCAGGCCCAAGTGAAAACCTGATTCTTAAGATTTTACTTTTAATTGCATAAACACAAGCAATGCAGCAGGTGTCAGAGATGGGGAGAGCACTTGACAAAGGCAGCCCCTTTTGATGTTAATCTAAATTTCTGAAATGTTTGCTCAGTAAACATGGTCTGTTTTCCTCCTTCCCAGTTCTTAAGGATGTCCCGAGCTGGACAGTCTACACAAAAAAGCAAGAGACTTATATAAATAGTGAAAATGGGAACATTCTCAATTTCATGCAAGTTTTCCTGCAAGAATATCTTTGTAACAGCACCCTTTTTAGACATCTCTCTTGAGCCATTATTCATTTTGAGACTTAATCAGTAGGCAAACAACTTTTGGAATTAAGCCATTTTGATTGGAATTCAGGTTTTACCATTTAGATAAGTTACTTTCTCTGTCCTCTCCATTTCCTCATTTGTAAAATGATGTAATTCTTACCTCATAAAATTGTGGGAATAGTTAAAAGAAATATATGTATAATGCTTGTTACTGTGCTAGACATATAATTAAAGACGTGCTTCATGTAAGCTGTAATTATTTCTCATATTATGGATTACCCCTCCACCCAAAGGAAGTGTGAAATGCAGTGGTAATTCTCTAAGGCTGTGAAGTTTTATAGATCTGGGCTCAAATTATCTAATAATTCAATGACCATGGCAAGAACTTCACTTTTCTGATTAAAGTTTCTCCTCATGTATAAAACAGTGATTATGGACCACCTATTTCACAGAGTTGTCAAAATGATTGCATATCCTAATTTACTTAAGGCATTTAGCAATGGCCTGTCAGGGAGTTAAGAGGGCAAACTGGTGGCCGTTACTGAGACCAATACCTATTCCGGAAAGACATCTTTCTTGCTGACTTTTAAACAATTAAACAAAAGTAGTAACTCATTGTAGGGAAAGTTCCTTGGTCTTTTTGGCACTCTTAATATACTCTCTATAATTAGAAAATTAAAAAAAAAAAACTTTAAAAATACTGCAGCCCTGAAATTCTCTTATCTTCTTGTGCTTTGGCTCATATTCTCTTTTTCCACACTGAGAACCCAAAGGAAGTTGAAAAACTCTAGGTGTGGTTTTGATGCAGGTGATGCTTAGAGGTCATGGAATCCCTGTTCTATATCTGCCATTTTTTCTCTCTGAATAGATACCCCATTCACTGATTCTTACCTTATGTTCTCAGTAATCTCATGCTCTCTCTTCACATCCCTCATTAAACCCTGTTCTCCGAGCTCCTTTCTATGCCAACTTGAAATCAAACCTGATAAAACTATAAATGTTGGACCTCTCAAAGATGTATGAATTCAAACTGGGATTAAAGTCTTCAACCTGAGAAGGGAAAGTAATTGTAATTCAGCAAAAAATAGAATTCAACTATACAGCTGCAGGTCGGAGGCAGCAGGACCTTGTAGTAGTCCCTGAAAATTATGTCTATGACTAAAACTAAACCTGCCTAGGAAAATAAGATGATAGGATCAGAAGTGTGTAATACGAAGAGTGGAGATGGCCAGAGAAGACACCAAATGGCTTTATGCCTTGCCTTATTTTCTCTCTTCCAGTCTTTTCTTTCCATTGAGCCTGGGTCCTAGGTTTGAATCCGATTTCCATCACCTATTAGATACTAAACATAAGCGAGTCAAATCTTCTAATCCTCAATTTCCCTTATCTATGACATTTATTTTTAGTGGTGTTTTTTTTGGTGAGGAAATTATTGAAGGTATATGAAAACACTTCAAGTGCTAACCTGGAATTGTTAGGACAATGCTTTTCTGATCCAACTCAGGTGCAATTATGCATCTAGACCTCACCCATTCTACTTCTTAAAAGTCTTTTTTTTTTTTAAGATTGTATTTATTTATTTATTTATTTGAGAGAGAGAGTATACAAGCGAGAGAGGAACAGAGAGAAGGGGACAAGCAGACTCCATGCTGAGCATGGAGCCCAATGCTGGGCTTGATCCCATGACCCTGAGATCATGACCTGAACTGAAATCAAGAGTCTCGGACGCTTAACTGACTGAGCCACCTAGACTCCCCAATCTACTTCTTAAACTCTTACCTTTCATACTCTGATACAAAATTAAGAAATCTCTTTTGTGTAAAAAATAACTTCAGACTTCAAAAATCAGACTAAATGTTATTAATAACTGAATATAATACCCTATTTGAAAATATGTTGCAGTGAAAAGTTTGACCCGCTCTTTTTTTTCATTTATGTTACAATATTTTCAGTCATTCAAAAGTTATTGTTTTCTCTTTACTCTTGTCCAAGAAACTCTAAAGGACTTCTTGCGCTACTATAGGGAGGCAGTTGCTTAAAACTGCAAAGGAGCCTCTCTGGATGGAGGTTTAGAAAGGGAGAGGTTCTTTTGCATTTACCTTGCTCTGGACTGATAAGCTCTTTGTCAAAGTTTTCCCATCTGACTTTCACTGCTGACGTTATCACTTAAGTTTAGGCTTTTGTAATACTAGGGAAGAGTAAGCAGATTCATGAATTATTCTCAATGTATTCATTTAATCAAGAGAGTGACAGTTTCCTTGACTCCTTACTAGATTTTGCCTTTTAAAGAATGCTTAATTTTACATTTTACACAAAGGAAACAATTTTGAGTAGAAATGCTTTTGATCAAGGCATTAATGTGATAATCAAGTTTAAACTAGAATCAAGTTTAATGGAATTTCCTACTCCTTCTTTCTTGTCATAAATAATAATTACCCATTGGTTTTTTAAACATATCTAGCTTATTCTATTTGGGTCCAACATAAGACTATGAAGCCAGGCATGTAGTTCTGTCAGTGATTTGAAATTACCCGGTCCTGATCCATATTTAGCAGAGGAGGGAGATGGGGCTCAGAAAAGCTAAGAGGAGAAAGGCTTTGTCCAAGGTCACACTGATGTGTGTTGTTACAAAACCATGCAGCAATACCTCATCACTTTCTTTCGAGCATTTCTTGTGCCCTTTCTTATTTATAATCATGTCCTCTCCTCTTCAGCTGTTGTCTGGTGTTGTCCTCAAGCCCTCTGAGTGTGTCAGCACTCTCAGATGGTGTGCTGCATGTAGAAGCTCTCCTTCCTTGGTCTATATCAAGAAATATTTGTCCCTTGTTTCCATGATACATGATTTTATTATAAAGCACTAATGACTGATGTTGGATTGACATACTATCATGTTTTCCAAATAGCATGGTTCAATGTTTTAACTTTAAGGATTGATGGTCTGTATATAACACCAAATGACTTTAAATATTGACTTTCAAGAGAGTTCTTCAGATAACTCTCAAATAGCATCCTCTATTTTTTTGTGTCCTCCAGTTACATGTATAGCTGCTGTATTCTCTCTACACTACAAAGAAAAATATTCTGTTATCTACTTAATCTTCAACATTTAATAAAAATGTATGACCTTGGGGCACCTGGGTGGCCCAGTCAGTTAAGTGTCCGACTCTTGGTTTTGGCTCAAGTCATGATCTCAAAGTCATGAGATCGAGCCCCTCATGGGTCTCTGTGCTCAGCTCAGTCTGCTTAAGACGCTCTTTCATCCTCTCCCCCTCGCACTCGTGCTCTCTCTTTCAAATAAATTAATAAATCTTTAAAAAAAAAAGTGTGACCTTATTCATAAGTGATTTTTTGTTTCTTTATTTGTAACGCATAATCAGATCTTGAAAAAGCAATCAAACACTGAATTAATTAAAATGGATTCCATGTGGCTGTTAGTGGTAAGGAGGGGTTATTCAATAACCATATTTTCTTGTAGAGCTTATATCTTTTAAGTATTTTCCAGAAGAAATCCATGAAAAAAGTGGTTTGTGGTAGGGAGGAGAAATACTAAACATTCTTTAGTGAAAAAGAGGAGAAAAGTGATACTATTCATAAATATTAGTGAAGATAGAAGTAGTGCTCTTTTTTTTAGTCTCATTGTATGTATTTATTGATATATAATTTAAAAATTGTCTCCAGCTTGGCTGAGATACAAGTGTAAGGTGTATGATGTGTTGATTTGATACATTTATATATTGCAAAATGGTTACCGCCGTGGCATTAGCTGACGCTTCTGTCCTGTCACGTGATTGTTTTTTTGTGGTGTATGTTATACAATATTACACTTCTGTGTCTTTGGATGAATTTATACATGCAGGTTCCTGCCATCTGAATTACAACATGAAACATGCCCATCGCAATAGTTTGTTGAGCGACTCTTGCCACTCAATTCCACCCCACGGGCACTTGTGGGTCTTCTTTTGTTTTCATGAAACCCGTTTCTGAAATGCCTCCGTGTTGCGTAGGTCCCGACTCTGTCTCTCGTCTGGCATCATTGCGAATCGTTACAGTAGGTGACCTTTTGTGTCTAGCTTTGCTCACTAAGTTCTTGGTGGAGATGAAGAACCCAAAGAGTTAGCAGTGAAACTTGTGGAAAGAATTTGGGATTCCGTAATGGGACATAGGGAGTAGATGTTAGGATCTCGGCAGCAGCCGAAATGGACTATTTTGTGGCCAAAAGAATGGTCTGGGAGAGCCTTAAAATTGGAGCATATGCTGAGTTGGAAGGAAGGTATGGATGGGGTGATCTGTATAAACTAGGGAAGCAGGGTAGGCACCATCGGGGGCTCCTGGAGCGGCATCCGTGTGTCTCTTGGAAGAGCTGGTCTTGACTTCCGCCCCAGCTAATTGCTGTTGTTTGGCTTTCTTGACTTTTGCTCTGTGGTTCTTGAACCAAACCTTTAGGAAGGTCCCCTGCGCCTGCCATCCCATCTGGCTGGGTCCCCATGCTCTGGTCCTGTGTCAAGCAGTAGTGCTCTTAAATAAAGTTTTTATTCAATGTAAAGTTCAAGTTAATACAAGGCATAGAGTTATATTCAGGATAAATAATAGTGGAGGCAATACAATTTTTTAAAAGATTTTATTTATCTGTTTATTAGAGAGAGAGAGCCCACACATGATTAAGGAGCTTAGGCTTGACCTTCATTAGGCTGTAAGGAGGAACCTAACACTCACATAGATGTGTTATCAGGGAAGACCAAGTATGGACCTGGGTATTTCACCTCTATGGGCTCATAATGGAACATCCCTACCTCTGATATTAGTAGAGACTGTGTGAAGAACTGATTTCCACCCCAATCCGGCCCCAATAGAAGTAATGAGGTGCCCTTTCACTTCTCTGCCGGGGTGGTGCCTGAGGTCCACTGAAGAATCAGGATTTTCACCACTTCCCAGAATTAATGAGCCCATCACACTGTAATGTCATGGAAGATCACCTGAGTAGCTAGAAATCCCACCCCTCCCAACAGTAACAGGCAGCTCCTTTCCTAATGTATCAGTGGAGGCCAAATGGGGAACCTGGTCTTCTACTTTCCCTAGGCAGTAAGGAGTTAGTGACCTCCTTCCCCTGCCAGAGAATATTAGAGAAAACTAGATAAAAGAGATGGTTTAAATAAGATCTAGAGTCTCATAATATACTACAAAAATGTGCAGGTAAAATGCAAAATCACTAGTCATTCCAGGAAACAGATGATTTCAAATTGTATGAAAAAAGACAATCAATAGATGCCAACACCAAGGTGACAGAGATGTTAGAATTGTCTGACAAAGGTTTGAAAGCAGCCATGATAAATTCAATATGTACTTATAAAAGTTTTTGAAAGAAATGAAAAAAAATAGAAATTTCAGTAAAGAAACAGAAATTCCCAGTGAAGAATAGAAGATATCAAGGATAACCAAATGAAAGAACAATTAGAAATAAAATGTTTAGTAGATGGTTCAACAACAGAATGGATGGGTAAGAGAAAAGAATCCATAAACTATAAAACAAACAATAGAAATTGTCCAATCTGAGCAATAGAAAGAAAATAGACTAGAACAATGAATGGAGCCTTAGGGACCTATAGAACTATAACAAATGATGTAATATTTGTGAATTAAAAATGTTTCCATTTGTAAATTAAAACCACAAAGTGATTATTGTTGCCCACCAACTAAATATAAATATAAAATATTTTTTATAAATATAAATAAATATAAAAATATAAATATAAATATAAAATAAATATAAATATAAAATAAATATAAATATAAATTATATTTATATAAATATAAAATATAAAATAGTAACATCACCAATGCTGGAGAGGATGCAGAGAAATGGAATCACATATTGCTGGTGGGAATGGAAGCTAGTATAGCCATTTTGAAAAACAGTTTGAGAGTTTCTTAAAAACTGAATATATATAACTACTACACTCAGCAATTGTAGTGCTGAAAATTTATCTCAGAGAAATGAAGACTATGTTCAAACAAAAACCTGTACATGAATGTTAATAGCAGCTTTTTTCTTAATAGCCCAAAACTGGAAGCAACCTTAATTTCCTTCCACTAATGGATTAAACTATGGTATGTCCATACTGTGGATTACTAGTGAATAATAAAAGAGAATAAACTACTGACACATGCAAGACGTTCGATGACTCTCTAGAGAATCATGCTAAGTGGAAAAGCCAGTTACAAATGTTTACATATTATGTTTCTGTTTATTAAAAGTTTTGACAGGATGAATTTATAGAAACAAAGAACGGATTAGTGGTTGCCAGGAATTAAGGAGGGGGAAGGAAATGGGTATGGCTATAAAAGGCAACATGAATAATACTTGAAGGAATGGAAATGTTCTGTCTCTTGACTGTATCAATGTCAATATCCTGGTTGTGATACTGCAGGATAGTTTTGCAAGGTTACCATTGGGGGAAACTGGGTAAAGGGTACACATGATCCCTCTGTGTATTATTTCTTATAGCTGCATGTGAATGTACAACTATTTTTTACAAATAATTTTCAAAAATTCTATGCCTTATATATTCTTTTAAAGTTTTCTGTCTAGGAGAAAAGATTCAGTATTCTGTATATTTTCTTTTGAGGATATCAAAACAATATGAGTAAATTTTAGATAGGTTTTATATTTTCCTCTGGAAACTTGTACATGAGAACATATTGGCCTGACTGAGGAGCTAATGACTTAACAAGCCTTGGAAAACTGTAGTTCTACTTACTTGTTTCTATGAATTTCCTTCATTAAAATTAACATTTCTTTAATCATGCGGAGGAATTGAAGTAGTATATTCAAGATTGACCAGTGGCTCTCAAAGCATGGTCCAAAGACCCCTGGAGATCCCTGAGACCATTGCAGGTATTCTCTAAGTAAACACTATTTTTATAAACATGATTTGCCTTCCTCATTGTGGCTGATTTTTCCACTGATAGTGGGTAAAACTGCTGGAACTTTAGCAAGAATCAAGAAAGTAGCACTAAAGTTTATTAGCAGTCATTATATTCTCCACTACCATGAACCCACAGTAATAAAAGTGACAGTTACACTTAAGAATGCCCTTAATGAGGCAGTAAAAATTATTAATTGTATTAAACTTCAACCTTTGAATAGATGTTGTTTTTAATATTCTGTGTGATGAAACGGAGTGTGCATAAATCACTTCTGATGCAAACCAAAGTGTGATGCTTGTCTCTAACAAAAGCACTTGTGAGATTCTTTGAATTCTGAGTTGAGCAAGCTGCTGTTTTCATGAAACATCATTTGACTTGAAGCAACAACTGACACACAAACTATGGTTATTCACACTTGGGTAACTGGCAGACGTTTTCTCAAAAACAAGTAAGATAAGCCTGTCATTTCAAGGAAAACAATGACAGTGTTTGTTACCAAAGATAAAATTTGTGACTTCAAGTAAAAAACTAGAAATTTACAACACTTGAATCTACCACTGTGAGCTTGGCAGCTTTCTCATACTTAAAAGTTTTCCGATGAGATCGATGGTGATATTAACAAATGTGAATTTTAATATTATGTAGTGAAACGTGTCAATGTTTGGAAGATATGTGTAATTTAGTGAACTCATATTTTATAAACAGTCAATGAGTTATACAACAAAAGTATGCATCAGTAAAAGGACATCTGAAGTGGTAGAGGGACAAATGGGTTTTCATATAACTGAGTGGGAAGAGTTCATTGATGTCACATTGTAACTAATCTTTAAGAAACAATGGCCTTGGCCGGTTTTGGTGTGGTATCAAAGAAAGATAGCTACTGGGTACCTGGGTGGCTCAGTCAGTTAAGCGTTCCACCCTTGATTTCAGCTCAGGTCATGATCTCAGGGTCGTGAGATTGAGCCCTGTGTCAGGCTCCATGCTCAGCGCAGTCAGCTTGTTCCTGTTCTTTGCTATTCTCCCACTCATGCTCTTTCTCTTAAATCAATCAATCAATACAATCCTTAAAAAAAAGAAAGATAGCCACAATTATCTCAAAGAGCTATCAAAATAACCTTTTCCAACTATATATCTGTGTGAAACTGAATTTTTGTTACCTACTTTAAATAGAATATATTGCAACAGATTGAATGCAGTGGCAAATATGATAATCCAGTCACGTTTAATTAGGCCAAACATCAGGAAAACTTGAAAAACTATGGAAAATGAGGCCAGTCTTCTTACCAAGTTTTTGGAAATATTTTTTATAAAATAGGTCTTTCATGTGAACATGTAATAGAGTTTTTTAACAAAGAATTGGCATAAATGTAACCCACATTAAAAAATTCTTTGGGGTGTTCTACAATTTTTAAGAATAAAAAGGATCTGAGGACCAGAAGTTTCAGAACCACTGAGGTTTATCATTGCTACCTACAGATAGACTAGAGTGGAACACAGATCTCAATATCACTGTAGTAGCATCATTCCCTTAAAACATGGTAATCTTTCAAATAATTAAACTGTTGGCAAGATATCTACATTGAATTCCACTTGGAGCAGTACTAAATATACATGTTTCCAAAGTTGCACAAAAACTGGAGAGAAGGTAAAGTTCTATTTTTCCCAGCTGTACTTCCGGGTTGCATAGACAATAATTTTATTCTCCCTTTTAAGTCCTTTATATATGGAAATTTTCAAATGTACATTTATTTTCAAAAGTAAAGACAACAGTACAATGAAACTTCATAGGTTTATCCCATTACAACGATTATCAAAATGTTGCCATTCTTGGTTCAATTATCACCCCTCCATTTTTTTTACTGTAATATTTAAAAGAAAATTTAAGATACCATATTTTTTCATTCACAAATGCTTTAGTGCCCCTTACCAGATAAAGATGTTAATAATATAACCATATTTTAAATCTAGTAAAATTAAGAATAATTCTTGGTATTCATCTGATAGCCAGTCTATATGATGAATACTCCCTATTGCTCTCAAAAATGTCTTCATAGTTCATTTGCCAATAATACAAGGATGTAAGCCTGTCCATATATTGCATATGGATTATATATTCTATAATCCATAATAGCTCCCCTTTCCTCTTTAAAATGCCAATTCTTTATTGAAGGAAACAGTGAATTGTCACATAAAATTCTCCGCATTCTGTATTTTGCTGATGGCAATTTATCCCATTTACTTCCTGTAAACTTGATAGATATAAAGACTTGAATAGATTCAGATTCAAATTCTTTTTCAGAGGGGGGAGCTAGAATAATTCATAGGTGGGGCTGTAAATTTATTATTGCATTACACCAGAAGGGATATTAGTTTTAATAATGTGGAGATTGATCTGTGGGTCTGGTATTGCAAGCCTGATAACTTCATTTAAATTTTCCCAGAAATCTTTCTCTGAATGGTTTTAACAGACATTGGTAACAATTACCTCTGCATAGAATTTTCAAAATGGTGATTTTTTGATTCTATCATTATCTCTGCTCTTATTAGTTATGATTCTTCCATAAGAAAGACTATTCTTTCATTGACCACTTATATTCCACACTGGAAAGGCAAGATAAATGCATGCTTTTTTGGACTTATTTACCAAATTTTAGAATAATGAGGTGGTGTCATGGTAACCTCCAAGAGTAACCAATAAGTGATTTTAAAAAATATCATTATGGTTTTGATATATTTTATGTATTTTAATCCATTTCTCTCATTCTTTTTGATGTCCAATTGTCTTATTTTTGGCCATTGATAGCTTTTGCTTGTCAGCTCCTGTATACTTTGACATTTCTGTGATTTGTTCTACTTAATAATATGTCTTAGAGATGTCTCTAGAATGTCTTTCATTACGTCCTTCCTTTCTGGTGTGTCAAGAAGTTCCAGGTTTCCTTCCACAGTCATGAATTAGCCATTTCTCCAAGGAGCTGGCACATTTTAGGGGGAAGTGATGGTACTTAGACGTTGTAATCTAGGTACCAGTGTTTCTCATTGGCCTCAGTTTATTGTTGTTTCTTGATCTTTATGGTGAACAGAGCTGGGGGGCATATACTTTTTTTTAAAAGAGAAAAAATAAAGAGATCATAAAAATTCAATTCAGATTTTTTCATATATTGAAAACTTGACTTCTAACAACATTAATATGAATAACTGTTTATTTGATCCTTCAATATATAAATGTATATACATATTTTATACCTATTGTTACAGATACATATCTAATATTTTAATATTCTTACTAACAATAGCATTGTTGAATGCATATTTTCTTTTTAACACTGGAATGTACCCCAAGGTATTAATGAGTCAAGGGATAAATGTTCATGCAAATGACAGAAGTGGTTAGAGGAAAAAAAAGGTGATGAAGATGGATTTTGATAAAGAGAGTTACAGTTAAATAGGATAACCTGTGTTACTTCTGGAAGGTCTGTGAATAAAATTTGAAAGGAGATGTGAACAGAGTGCATAAGGTTAGGTACAACCCAAGATATGAAGAACATTTATAGAAGTGTTAGCTTTTACTTTTTCCAGACATTTTCATTTCAAGTCATTCTTGTCCTCTTCCCATAGGTTTATTTCCAACTCAAATCCCAAACAATTTTTAGCCAGTATGGGACAAATCTAGATAATATAATTTACATAATTGAGGAAATCTGGAATTGTGATTATAGACTTATACACAAACTTGACAACTGTGAAGAAATTTTTGTGTCATGTTCAACTATAATAGGTTGACTTCGGTTTTTCTCTTTGTCAACAAGATGTTGAGCTATCTCACTTTATTTATTTTTTATTTTTTAAATTTTTTATTATGTTATGTTAGTCACCATACAGTACAGCATTAGTTTTTGATGTAGTGTTCCACGATTCATTGTTTTCGTATAACACCCAGTTCTCCATAAAATACGTGCCCTCCTTAATACCCATCACCGGGCTAACCCATCCCCCCACCTCCTTCCTCTCTAAAACCCTCAGTTTGTTTCCCAAAGTCCATAGTCTCTCATGGTTTGTCTCTCCTTCTGATTTCCCCCCCTTCATTTTTCCCTTCCTTCTCCTAATGTCCTCCATTTATTCCTTATGTTCCACAAATAAGTGAAACCATATGATAATTGACTTTCTCTACTTAAGCTATCTCACTTTAATATCTTACTAAGCAAAATAGCTATAGACAATGAGATTTAGCTGTGGTTGGATAATTTATTTTTCAATGGTGTCAGCATTATAAGGAAAAGTTATGTGTTTATAGTATTCCTGAAATCTACTCTATCGGTCCTATAATGCCTCATTATACATTTGGAGCTTTGTTGCAGTTCCCTACCTAGCATTCCATTTTCTACTGATATCTGGAATGCTTGATAAGCAGCTTCATTTCTGTTAGAGGAGGGTGCAGAATCTTTCTCTTTGTACCCTGTGTCAGGTGTTAACTTTTTCTGTAAAGGAGAGATAACAAGTATTTTAGGCTTTGTAGGCTATATCATCTCTGTTGCAACAACTCAACTCCACTGTTGCAGTGCAAAAGTGTGTAAAAGAATGAGTATAGTGGTGTTCTGATAAAACTTTATTTACAAAATCCTGTGGCAACAAAACTCATCTCCTGGAACTAACCTCTCAGCAAATGGAGCCCTTGTGTTAACCTCAGATCATGAAGGGACCTGGAATTGAAGTAGAGTCAATTTCAGGAGCTCTGGCTGATGGCTTCTGTCCCAGGAATTGAATTGAGAGAGAAAAGAGGGAGCTGTGTTCCTCTCAGACCCATGCCTAATGCCCTCAGGAAAGCCTTCTCTGTTGGCTTTCACTCTCCAGCTGAAATGGCTTCTGGAAAAAGCCAGTCTGGACTTTCAAAGAGAACTTTTCAGGTTAAAGCTGAGGAGAAGTTATTAAATTACTTAGCAGGAGTCTCAAGGCCCTTACTGCACCTTTATTCAGACTCGTGGCTGGATTCCCCTTTGGCCAGGATTTCTGCCCCATTCCAAATGCCATATTTCTTCATCTTATTTGAAGTACAGTTTTTACAAGGATAAAGAGTACACCAAACCAGGCAGCTGGCAGTCAAATATCTTTTGTCTTTCTTATTGTTGTCCCCATAACCAGCTCAGTTCCTTGTTCAGGAGATACAAAAACCTGCATGGAAGGGTTAGCCCATGTGGGTGTAGGATATGGGTGGGGTGGGCAGGTGGAGGGAATTTCTGCTTCTACCTAACTGTGCTTCTGCAGGTTCACTCAGCCAACACACTCAATGCCAACTTCTCCCTGGAATTAGCATGTTATTACATGTTATTTCCTTCCAGAGAGGCTTTTTCCTTGTAAAGAGGAAGGTCCTTTCCTCCAGGTCATGACATCGGTTAGAAAAACAGAATTTAGGGCGCCTGGGTGGCTCAGATGGTTAAGCGTCTGCCTTCGGCTCAGGTCATGATCTCAGGGTCCTGGGATCGAGTCCCACATCGGGCTTCCTGCTCCTTGGGAGCCTGCTTCTCCCTCTGCCTCTCTCTCTCTCTCTCTCTCTCTGTCTCTCATGAATAAATAAATAAAAATCTTTAAAAAAAAAAAAACAGAATTTATAAGGAATCAAATACTGCTGCTGTTACTATTACTAAGGTAGTTGCCTAAATTGTAGGAATAGAAAAAAGAAAATAATGAGTTCCAGGAGCTGGAGCTAGAGAGAGAGGCTGGATTTGTGAGGGTGGTGGGATATTCTTTATTTTTATTTTGATGTTGTCGGGACACTGTATATATTTGTCAAAACCCATAGAATTTGTCAAAACTGAAAACCCAAAACACACACACACACACACACACACACACACCCCAGATGATGGCTATATTTGGCCTGAAGGTTGACCCCTGCCCTACTGCATTATTTAAGATCTTTCTGGAAGTATACAACACATTCCTCTCTCTAGAGATATCCCACTGCTAAATTGGCCCATGTAATTATCAATACTTTTTTGAGCCATGACTGAGCCCTTTCAGTCAGGAAGCCTACATTGATCTACGTGACTACCCCTTGGAGATCAATATCTATGACCAACTTAGTTTTCACAATTTATCCTCTCTTGGATTTTCATTTCCATTTCTTCACTGAATGTTACTGAGCCCTAGCTTACTCTTCTCCTGAGGTTATACAAGTCTAAGTTCCTAAAACAAAAGAACCCCTATGTAAAAAGTCTTGAGCAAGACAGAAGTTTCTTTCTTTCTCACCTAAACTTCTATTCTAGGATAGAAAGGGCATCTCTAACATTCTTAACATGTGGCTTCCATCTCTACATCCATTGATAGTAGTGGCTCTAGCTCTCATAATCTCCCAGTCAGTAGGAAGTGGGGAAAGAGACTAGGGGATCATATGTCCTTTCCTTTTTAGGGTCCCAATATAGAAGTGGCATGCATCACACCTGCTCACTTACCATTGGCCAGTTCTTAATCACCTGCTATATCAAGTATCAAAGGAAGATGGAAATATAGTTTCTAGCTCGCCATTCATGTATTCGTCTAATACCTAGGAGTTCTATTATTAAAGAAGGGGAAATAGATTTTGTTGGTCAACTAGAAGTCTTTATGGCATTATGTTAAAAAAGAATGAAGGTTTAATGAAAGAAAAACACTTTGAGAAATGTGTTGTGTATCTATAAAATGTGGATTTTTTTGAGAGCCCTAATAGATTGACGTTCTATTCATTCCCACATTTTTAGGATATCATAAAAACACTCCACAGTCTCTATTAGGACCTAGTTCAAGATCTAGAACTGTAGCAGAATATGACATTAAAATCCATAGGAATAACTCCCTAATAAAAAACACATAAACCTAGCTTGAATGAAAAGTAAAGCTTCAAATGCCAGAAATGAAAGGGAGCTCAAAATAAGAAAAACAAATTGATGTTGCAGTGGTTTGGAGAATTATTAAATCTGGGTAAAGACCCTTAGGGCTTAGGGTTTGAGTTTTGTAAACAGACTATATTTGGGTTGTAGTTTTTTTAAATACACTCTACCAATCTCTGTCTTTTGATTGGTGTATTTTACCACTGAACTTTAAGATAATTTTCGATATGTTAGAGCCTAACACTGTCATTTTATTATTTGTTATTTATCTGTTTGTTTCCTAGGATACTCATGTCTCTTTCTCTTTTTCTACCTTCTTTTAGGTTGCTTGAATAAGTTTTATTGTTCAATTTTGCTTTATTTATAGTGCTTTTGATTTATCTCTTTGTATAATTTTCTGTGTGATGGAGGTATTACAGTATACTATGCAACTGGTATCAATATTTTACCATTTTTTGTGAAGTATGGAACCTTCACTTCCTTTACCTCCCCCACTTTAACTATCATTGGCTGGAGTATCCAATGGTATAATTTTAATTTCAGTCATCAAATATAAAATTCAAGAAAAACAACTGCCTATTATATGTACCCATAATTCTTTTTCCATTGATCTTTCTTTCTCAAGCTCCAAATTTTCTTTTCATCCTTTTCTTTCTTTCTTTCTTTCTTTCTTTCTTTCTTTCTTTCTTTCTTTCTTTCTTTCTTTCTTTCT
>NC_058410.1:102416639-102485648 GCF_002201575.2 Neomonachus schauinslandi | reverse complement strand
TCTTTCTTTCTTTCTTTCTTTCTTTCTTTCTTTCTTTCTTTCTCTCTCTCTCTCTCTCTCTCTCTCTCTCTCTCTTTCTTTCTTTCTTTCTTTCAATCCTTTATGTGAAAAGAACTCCCTTTAACCAAACTTTATGGGTAGGTCTGCTAACCACAAATTCTTCACAGATGAAATACCTTCATCCAAGTATGCTTTTATTTCTCTTCATTCATGAAGGATAGTTTTACCAAATACAGAATGCATGGTACAGTTCTTTTCTTTCAGCACTTGTGAAATGTGCCACTTGCTTCTGACTCCATGGCTTCAGATGAGAAATCATCTGTAATTTGATTGGTGTTCCCCTATGGGTAATCCATCATTTCTCTTCTGCTACTTTCAAGACTTTTCTGTCTTTACTTCTCAGATTTTTAATTATGATGTGTCTTGGCATGGATTTCTTTTTTTTTTTTAAAGATTTTATTTATTTATTTGACAGAGAGAGAGATAGCGAGAGCAGGAACACAAGCAGGGAGAGTGGGAGAGGGAGAAGCAGGCTTCCCGCTGAGCAGGGAGCCCGATGCGGGGCTCGATCCCAGGACCCTGGGATCATGACCCAAGCCGAAGGCCGACACTTAACGACTGAGCCACCCAGGAGCTCCTTGGCATGGATTTCTTAGGAAAAGAGCTTTCTTGGATTATTGGTCTGTTTTTCATAAGATTATAAAAGGTTTTTCTTTATATTTTCAGTAATCTGCCTAGAAAACAAAAATTCTGTGTTTCACCAAAATAATTTCCTGTGCTTCATGGTGTCTTTATCAAGTCTTTGATTACTTCAGAAAACTGGCCCTTCTTTATTAAAAGAGATAAGTTTTTGGGGTGCCTGGATGGCTCAGTCGGTTAAGTGTCTGCCTTTGGCTCAGGTCATGATCCCAGGGTCCTGGGATGGAGTCCTGCATTGGGCTCCCTGCTCAGTGGGGATTCTGCTTCTCCCTCTCCTTCTGTCCCTCCCCGCTGCTTATACTCTCTCTTTCTAGCTTTTTTCTTTCTCGCTCTCTCAAAAAAACTTTTTTAAAAAATAAAAGTGATAAGCTGTTGTTGTTGTTTTTTTTTTTTTTATAACTCTATAACTTCTGTATTTGCCTTTGAAATTTTTAATTGTCACTTTGGTTAAATGGTAACTAAGTTTTGCTTCACAGTGACTTATGCTCTTATTTAATCAAATGTTTTAAGCCTTTTGATACTTTTGACAAACTTTCCAAAAGTCAAATTTTAAATGAAGTCTTTTTGATCTTTAACTTTGGGGTTTTTTCAGAGGGTTCCTGGAACATTTCAAAAGATTTGTCATCTCTCCTTATAAAAGAGATATTAAACTAATTAGGCCTATTTGATATGTTAAACTATGTGAGAAGCATTGTCAAATAAGAAGTGATGTAAGACTTTCTTTAGGTTATATTTATATAAAGATATGTTATTGATATAATTATCCTTGCAAAAGTGCTTCCCCAAGCTACCTGCACAGCCCCACGATATGTCATGGGATGGTAACCAAGTATCTGTCCCCACATCAGTAAAATGGGCCCATTACATTGATGATATAACATTAACACATGAAGACTTTTCTTGGACACTCTGCAGACTTTGCTGGAACATATGCAAGGAAGAGGATGCATAGTGAACCCACAAAAATTCAAAGCTTAGGCACCACTGTGAAGTTTTCGGGCATCACATGGTTGGGTAAGATGTGCATTGTCCCAAAAGCTGTGATTGATAAGGTGTAAGCCTATCCAACCCCTAAGAACATGAAAGAGGTGTAAGCTTTTGTAGTGACTTTGAGGTTTGGAGGAGTTTTATTACCCACATGGCACAGTGTCTCCACACTTATACTGCCTAATGAAGAAAGGGCACATGTGACTGGAGGTCAGAGCAACAAGTCACCTTTGAGAGGGTAAAAATACTAGTGAAGCAGATAAAAGCTTGGGCATCTCCTAAGCAGGGTTACCATTTGAGTTAGATGTGTCTGTGACTCTGGAAAGTGTAAGCTGGGCACTGTGTCAGAGACAACAGAAGGGAAGAGTACCTCTAGGATTTTGGTCCAAGCTCTGGAATGGGACAGAAACCAAATATACCCCTATGGAGTAATAATCTCTAGCAGTGTACCCAGAGCTAGTCATGAAGGAACAGCATATCTTGGTAAGAATTCCCTTCCTATTAGGGAATGGGTTGAGAATATGTTCCATCAATCCATCTCTACCATGGCTTAAAATCCCACTTTGACTAAATGCCATGCCTATTTGCAGGGGAGGAGCAACATTTCCACCAGCCTAGAAATGCAGGTGATACTAGGCTCTATAGAGTATGTAAATCTTCCAAATGCCCCTGCCCTTATTCCTGTGGTGGCCCCTACAGCCTATAGAGAAGGAATGGGAGAAATTCCAACTGATGCTTGTGCTTGGTACTAGAACCTGTAACAAAACACAGTAGCCAGTGGGCTAAATTCAGAGCAGTTTGGCTAGTGATCACTCATGAGTCCTGGCTATTAACCCTTTGTACTTGTAGTTGGGCCGTTCTAAAGGGATTAATCCTATGATTGGACAACGGGAAACCAAAGGGTAGTGGTCATGAATAAACCCTTAAGGGGTCAGGATATGTGGAAAGACATTTGGTTCACCTGCAAGAGCCTGACTGAGGCAGTCTTCCATGTCCTGGCTCCCAAGGTGCTGACAACCCTTGGCAATCAGGAAGCTGATCCCTAGCCTGCATGTGAGCCCTAGCAACTGACCCAACAGTAGATACAGCAGATTTGGTGCATAGGAAGAGCAGATATATAAGGGCCCAGGTGGGATGGCATATTGTCAAGGATGCCAATTGTCCTTGAAAATCTGGTGGCCTGGTTAATGCAGTAATAGCATGCCCTCTGTGTTCTAAACAATGCTCAGGGCAACTGCCAAAGGAGTCTAGGGCATCCACTGAGGTTCCAAAGTGGTGGCAGATTGGCAAATTAATTATATTGGCCCCCTCCCTCCAAGTAAGAGTTCTAAATATGCCTTGGTTCTTGTGGACACTGTGTTTAGCCTAACCCAAGCTTTACCCTGTCATCATGCAAACCAAGCTGCCACCATTAGGGGATTAAAATAAGTATCATGTTTTGATAACTGCATTGAATAGACTGTAATCAAGGGCCACATTTCAAAGGTCAAGATGTGCAAGACTGGGCAAAAGAACATGACATTGAATGGAGGAATAAATGAAATATTAAAGCAGCAGATTAAATTACTAAGAAATAAAACTACCTTGGCCAGGCATAGTAAAGTACTATCCCAGGCTTCAATACATTTGAATAATCAACGAGTATGGCTATTGCCCCATATGCTGGACTGGGGATCCCTGCCAAGATAACCAATACTGTAAAGATATGGAAGTCACTGGAGACAGCCATTGTACCAACTCTCATCTTGGATCAACGTGCTATGCTGCTGAGAACACTGAGCTCCATCATGCCTGGAAAGGCATTATCTCCTAGAATTTGCAATGGGATGCCCACCAGGATGGGTGAATTACTTCATACCCCTGGTTGAGGGGGAACTACTCAATCTCCACTGGGATCCCATTGTCCTAATGCAAGCTAAAGATGTTGAAACACATTATACTTGGAATAAAACACAGCATTGAAAGAGGGGAGAGGTGGTCTGCCATATCCTGCCCCTAATTCATCTCCTCACACCTGATGGGGTTATCACCCCTGGCCAAAATGTATGGTATGTATAACTAGGTCAAGTTTGTAAAGCTGCCAACCTCCCTCTCCTCAAGGCCAGGTGGGTGCATTTTTTCCCCCCACTGGTACAATCATTTGGCTACCATCTTTGCCTCTCCATTGTCCTGCAGGACATTAGAGCACACATAGAAACCCTTACTAAATTCACCCAACAAGCCTTAAGTGATAGCTGGCAAAGGCTGTCTTTATTTAGTGCTGTAATATTTCTAATGAGAAAAGCTATCCTCTAAAACAGGATGGCTTTGGACATTATTACCACCTGTGCCATTATCCAAAAAGAATGTTATGTGTTCATAACTGAAGAACCTGCTAATGTATAATTTTTATTAAACCACATGAAGACACAAGTGAATGCTCTGAGTGATCCAAATCTCATTCCTAAGGGACTTAGTAAATTAGTGGTTTAGATCTTGAGGTTCTTGGTGGAAAAGATTATTACTTACCTTTTCTCTTGCATGTGCCTGTATTGTTGCTGTAGTGTGTGCCTCCAATACAGCCAGATAGCTGCCAAATGAGCCACCTCTATGCTGATGAAATCCTTGCTGATGGCTTAGGGCACATTGTGGGAAAGGAGGGCAGGTGAGATTGTAAGAGACAGTCTTGAGGGGGTAGTTTTGGGGGAGGTCATTGAGAGGATTTGACCTCCCATTGACCCAAGAGCTGTACCTAGGCAACTGAAGGCTCCTCATTCCTTCCCCATCCTTAGAATGTACATTTTGTCCACCATTCCTACAATCAGAGCCGTTTTGAAGGATGTAGTCTTGAGAGAGCAATGTGGTGCTGAGACCACCTGCAGGGTGTAAGTGAACCTAGTTAAGGACTCTATAGAAACTTTAAGATACTGGCTGGCAGGTGTGGAGATCTACTTGTCTTGTGGCTGCCCCAGACAAGCCTCTTATGTAAGTGTCTTTGCTTATTGAACCTACCAGTCTGCCACCTACTGATCTGCAGTGGTCTGTTTGCCTCTTTCTTCTGCTTTGCATGGGGGCCAGTTTGCAAACTAACAGTCTCTTTCTCCTCTCCTTCTGGGGCTTAGACGAATACTGGATCTTTGTTAATACACCAAAGCAAACTGAGGCTTTGGTAATTTTTTTTTTTCAGTCTATTTTTTTTTTTTTTTTTTTTTTTCCATAGTGGGTAAATTCTATTGATCTATTTGAGTTTCACTGGTTATATCCTCAGCCATCTTTACCCCATTTTGCACCTAGCCAGCAAGACTTTTTATTGTTGTTGTTGTTGTCGTTGTTATTGGTATTTTCAGTCCTATAATTTCCATTTGGTTCTTTTTATTTATTTTTTTGAAGATCAATTTATTTGAGAGAGAGAGAAAGAGAGAGAGCAGAGTGGGGAGGGGCAGAGGGAGAAAGAGAGAGAGAATCCAAGCAGACTCCTGGCTAGGCACGGAGCCTCACGTGGTGCTCAATCTCAGGACTCTGAGATCATGACGTGAGCTGTAATCAAGAGTCCATGGCTTAATCAACTGAGCCACCCAGGTGCCCCCATTTGGTTCTTTTTAATAACTTCTGTTTCTTTGATGAGATTTCCTATTTTGTTTTGTTTCAAGAGGACTTATAATTGCTGTTGAAACATATTTATGATGACTGCTTTTAAAATCCCCATCAGATAATTTCAACATTTGATTCATCTGTGTTGGCTTCTGTGGATTGTGTTTTTATATTCATGTACTGACTTTCTTGTTTCTTGGTATGATGGGTGGTTTTTTAGTGTATCCTAGACATTTTTACTGTTATGTTTAAGAAAATCTGGGTCCAATTTGAATTTTATTTTTTTTTTAGTAGAAAGACACTCTGTTATAGGTTTATCATGAAGCAACTGGCCTGATTTTGTGGGCTGTGGTTCCAGGAAAAGTTAAATTTTCAGAGTCTTTGACGTATTATTTTGGTCTTCTTGGTTTATCTGGCACTGCTGGGTTTTTCACTGTTTCCTGCTGGTGCTCCTTTTGGGGGCAGAAAGAGGTTTTGCCAGACGAGGCAGCTTGTTGTCTTTTAGTGAGGTGTGGCTGAAGTTTCCCAATCCAGGTGCTTGTTATTGTGATTTTCCCCTGATACTCCTAAGATGTTGCGGCTTGAGTTTTGATCTTTAATAGGGGAACGTGGATCCAGACAGAGTGCATATTGGATTTGAGATACCTCCTTAAAATTGGGACTGCAAAGGATTGTTTAGTCTATGAAAACATAATCAGAGAAACTCTGTTCATAGTTTCAGAGAATTCTACCCACTGTTAAAGACTTATTTGAGTCACCTCCAGGTATTGGGCAGAAAAACATATTTTTGAAAAAAAAGTGATACACACAAGCCAGTACCACACATGCACACTGGGTCTAAATTTACATTAGTTAAGTGAAGGGTTAATTTCAGGCTCAGAATAAATTCTACAAACAGATCTAGCCCTTGTAAAAATCCTTGAAGCCTTCAGAAAATAATTCAGAATGCTTCTTCAAGAAGATATTCCTAGACCAGGTCTCTCTTATCTTTGATAAAGAAAAAAGTGAAAGTTAGAGTCATAAATCAGAACACTAATTGAATGACCATAAAGAAGTACCAGTAGCTGCTATAGAGAGTAAAATTGACATCCCCAAATGACATAAAATAGAACAATCTAAAAGAGCTTATAAAATTACTATATTCGTAATGATTAAAGAGGTCAAAAAGGAAAAGAAATCATGACAAATGAAGAAGATATTATGAAAGAATATATATCATTTGAGGAATTAGAAACATCATTCATGTCACTTGTTAGAAAATTCTTCCACCCAGGTAGCATATGCCTGGGATTATACTTTTCCAAAAGGCACATAATGTCACAAAAAGACAGGCTGTGAAGTAATGAAGGTAATTGTAGGCATGGCTCTAAATTATCATTATAACAGTCCTTATTTAAAAAGTAAAAAAAGAATTACTTTTAAAGATTTAGATAAGAAGAATCACAACTGAGAAAAAGGAAACACTTGTATTGTCTTCTACCTGAAGCTTTACATTTCAAGTGGTGTTAAATGACCCATGAGACTGATTAAATTGAAACCTTAATGTGCCTTTATATTTTGGGTATCTTGTTTTTTTATGATTTATAATTTTAGTTCTCAGTTTATCTGAACTATTCTGTGTGCCAGAAAAAAAAAACCAACACAATTCTCATGTTTGTGAAGATTCAGTGACATCTCTTAGGGAAATTGGATCTACATCACTCAAAGCTGGATAGAGTTTTCTCTTACAAACACTGTACAAGCAAAACTCATATGTCAAGAGGAAGGAAGTCAATAGGACTTCAGAGTGCCTTACTTTCCTAAAGCAGACACCCTCAAATCTAATGTAAGGTAAAGGCTCCATGGTCAAATATGTGCATTTATTCATTGCATGTGTTACATGCTATTAGTTTCTTCAGGCAGCTAAACCAATTAATGAATATAGGTTGTTGTAAAGGATTGCACGAGGAGAAACTTATATTCTATGAAATATTTATTAATGTTAAAATATGATTTTTGCTTGTGTTTTATGTAGAAAAGATAGTAGAAATTTCCAATGCTCCATTTTCTCCATCTCTGATCAGGTGGCACCCATTATTAAATCTAATAAGAGAATATCTTACAAGAGACTTAATTGGAAGTCCTCCCACTTAGTATATACTTTTTATCAGCATTAACCTCATAGGTAACTGTGAAACAGTAGATTTTATTTGAAGCCTTGCATTTTTCTTGTCCTCTCTCCCTTTATGTACTTTTATTCACACATGCTTATATTTCTAAAGACATGTTTTGATATTAGCTGTATCTTCTCCAGTCATGGGTCACCCTCAATCATTATGCCTCCTTCCCCATCAAAACTTTCATTCTTAAGTTGTATTACTGGTTTTTATCATTGTAAAATATGGAGTTTTCTTTTTATAACCAAATGAGTATCACAAACTCCTCCCTGAGTAGCAATTGTTATCTTGATGTCCAGTGAATCAGAAATTATTATGGTGATGAGCTAACTAATATGCATGTACACTACTTTTGAAGCAGTTTGTATTTACTCTCCACGAGAAGTATGAGAAGTATATATGAAATGACAGTACATTGGAATGTAACACATTTATTCAGTCTGTGAACAGTGCCTGCTCTGCACTTTCATTTGTAGAACCTTTGTGATAATTGACCCAACTATTGATCAAAATGATTAAGAACCAAAGCCTACACCTTTTTCAGGGGTAATTGCTTCAGTTTCCCATTTTCATTTCCTGCTCTGATATTATCCTCTCAGGGATTCGCATAATAAGCATTTAAAAGATTTGTTGAATGAATTAATGGTCCCATACCTTTCTTCACAACGGGTGGTAAAGCCTTTCTTGTATAAGATATTTTCTGCTAATGTGCAAACTGCCTAATGTGTTTTTCTTTCCAGGTAACAAAATATTCAAACCCAGTTAAAGGGGAAGGGTTTTATTTTGCTCAGTTTAATTTCAGAAGATGATTTAAGAATAAAGCTTATTTTGTGACTATAAGACAGCGGAGCAGGCTGAAAAGCAAATCTTGTGTCACCTTTTCCACAATTGGGATTTATAAGTACAGTAGCCTTCTTCAGAGGTTTCTTAGGAAGATAGATGGCTGGTGCCATGTGGGTGGTTTCCATTAAGCTGATGAAATTTTTTCCAAAGACATTTTATCTCTGTTGAATGAGGATGAATAGTTGACCTATCACAGGAACTTTAGGT
Source organism: Neomonachus schauinslandi (assembly GCF_002201575.2). Classification (NCBI taxonomy): domain Eukaryota; kingdom Metazoa; phylum Chordata; class Mammalia; order Carnivora; family Phocidae; genus Neomonachus; species Neomonachus schauinslandi. The sequence goes on along the minus strand of NC_058410.1, from coordinate 102,477,186 downwards.
AGGTCCCAGGAGACTCGACCTTAAAAAGGCAACAATCTAAGATCTGGAAAGAACCTAAAATTAAAATTCTTACAAATAAAATAATGCAGAGGTTCTTCGGGCTTTATAGAGATCAGTATATTTGTTCTTAGATGCAATTATCAAGTATTTGGTGATGCAGTAGATTGGGACTGCCAAAAACTGATGAAAAACCAACCTTAGCCATATGAAGGAAGGTGAAGTGAGATAAGCAGTAAACTTTGTTCACTTGATCTTTGGTCTTTATATGAAGTAATTTTATTTATGGCCTTGCTTAAATGATTATTCTTAACCTAAGCAGCTCAGGAAGCAAATCTAAGCTAGAAAGCACTTTACAAAGTTTTTGTGTTTTATAAGTCAAAGGTCTTTAAAAACAAGTTAACAAAATTAGCCACCCATTTACTCTCCTTTCAGAATATCTGGCAGTGAGTCCTTAGGCACTCTCCAGTCTATTGATTTTATTTCTTTTTCATTTTGTTTTGAAGCTTATTTTTATTTGTAGAAAACTCAATCAGTTTTATTAGAAAGTAATGTTATCTGGTGGAGAATAGTGTTTGCTCTTATTTTTCTGGATTGAATTAGGTAAAATCTTTTTCAAGGAATCCGAACTAAAATATAGACAGATTTAGACTATTTCTTTCCTAAATGTTAGATATATTTTATCTGTAATGATTTCCTTCTATTTTGTGTGTATATGTGTATATTTTTTTCCTGGGAGACAAGCTATTTTTGTTTTTGAAAAATAATAAAACTATTGCAGAAGTCCTCTTCGTGAAAACAATCATGATTAATGGTTGGTTATTAAATTAGAAAATTTAGCTAATATGTGGAATTACAAATATATACATACAGGAGTCCCCTTTGTCCATAGGGGATACATTCCAAGACCCCCAGGGGATGCCTGAAACCAAGGATAGTACCCTATATATATATATATATATATACTATGTATATATATATATATATATACTATGCTTTTTCCTATATAGGCATTCCTATGATAAGGTTTAATTTATAAATTAGGCACAGTAAGAGATGAACAATATGACTAATAATAAAATAGAACAATTATAACAATATACTGTAACAAAAGCTGTATGAATGTGGTTTCTCTCTCTCTCAAGACATCTTATTGTACTGTACTCACCTTTTAACTTCTTGTGAGGATGTGAGATGATAATTGCCTATGTGATGAGATGAAGTGAGATGAATGATTTGGGCACTGGGATGTAGAGTTAGGATACACTTGACTCTCTGACCATATGTCAGAAGGAGGATCATCTGCTTCTGGACTGTGGTTGACTGCGTGTAACTGAAAGTGAAACCAAAGGGGAACTACTGTGTATAGTTCTTATTTTGCCCAGTTCTTGTTATGCACAAATTTCAGTTACTGCTGTTTGCTTATTCATTTACTTATAAATATTTATTTATTTATTTTAGAGAGAGAGAGAGAGATTGAGAGCGTGCAGGAGAGGGGAGGAAGGCAGAGGGGGAGAATCTGAAGCAGACTCCTTGTTGAGCATGGAGCCTGATGCTGGGCTCGATCTCACCACCCATGAGATCACGACCTGAGCTGAAGTCAAGAGTCGGTCACTCAAACAACTGAACTATCAAGATGCCCCCCACAATTTATTTAAATGACACAAGTTCCTCAATAAAATGGTTTATATTTCAATCACTTTGAGATATTAACTAGGAGTAATTGCATGAGTTTCAAACTTTGTAGCTGGATCTTCAATTCACAAATTACCAAGTAAATAACAAATATGCATCATGACTAGTGACCAATCACATCACTTCTGTCAGAGACTGGTCACTGCACATCTGTCTTTCAGTTCTTACACAAACAGCACAGGTGTAGTTGTGTTGCCTTCTCATCACCCAGTGATAAATGCATGTGATGTTTTAAGACATGGAAAATATGAAAAGATAACTGATCAATGAATATGCAAATGTATCAAAGAAACCAAAAAGTGATAACACTGGAGGTAGAATTCAATTAAAACAAATTATGTATAGTTATAGAAAAAAATAGTTATATACAATTAGATAGATGGATAGATAGATAGGGAAGGAATTACTGACCAAGGGAACATTGATACTTCAGCCAGTCAAGAGACTCCACGTACATATCCAGAGGAACTTAGTCAAGAGAAACTTGTTAACAAAAATAAGGTTGTAATGAAAAGGATGAGGATAACTTAGATGCCAGCAAAAAGTTAGCATTAAAATAACTCTCAGATATATTTCATAAGCTGAAAGCACAAAAGATAAAATCTTGGAAGATGGTCCAAATTTAGGAATAAGAGAATTCTCTCTGTGCTTTCACTGTCACTCTTATGTATTTATTTTTTTCTGAACTTTTAGGAAGTTGCATATGGAATACCACATTTCAATATAAATATTTGAATGCTTATATTCTAAGAACAAGGACTTTTCCTCACATAATGATGACACACCTATCAAATTCAGGAAATTTAGCATTGATAAGATAGTACTGTCTTATCTACAGTCCATATTTCAATTTTGCCAATTGACCAAACAATGTCCTTTATAATGATTTTGTTTTTCTTGGTCCAGGGTCTAATCCAGAATCGTGTATTTTATTTAGTTGCTGTATGTCTTTCTTTAGTTTTCTTTTATCTGGATCAGTTCCTCTGTTTCCCTTTGATGAATACTGGTCAGTTACTTTGTAGGATACTCTCTAGTTTGGACTTGTCTGAAATTTCCTCCTGGTTATATTCAGGTTATACATTTTCTTTCTTTTTTTTTTTTAAGATTTTATTTTTTGACAGGAGAGAGAGAGTACAAGCAGGGGTAGTGGCAGGCAGAGGTAGAGGGAGAAGCAGGGAGCCCGATGTAGGGCTCGATCCCACAACCCTGGGATCATGACCTGAGCCGAAGGCAGTCGCTTAACCGTCTGAGCCACCCAGGTGCCCCCAGGTTATACATTTTCAAGAGAAATACTACATAGATTATGTTGTGTTCTTTTTAGTGCATGACATCTGGTTGCTTATGATGTTGTTTTATCCCATTATTTCTTCTGTGGTGGCCACCTGTTCTCTGTAAACTTACTGTTGTTCCTTTGTAATTACTATGCACTCTAGGGGGAGGTTCTTCGAAACTGTGTAGGTATACTCTTTCTTATCAGGTTTCTACCCAGAAGTTTAACTTTCTTTTATAGTTGTCTTACTAACACCAAGATGGTATGTATTTTTAAAAAAATAACTTGTCTATATTATGACTTTGTAAAGAGTTCAGCTGGTTTTTAAGAAAAACAACTCTTTTTACTATATATATATATTACATATATTAAAGCTGCTCATTTTTATTTTATTATTTTATTTTATTATTATTATTATTTTTTTTAAGTAAGCTCTATGCCAAGCATGGGGCTTGAACTCAAGGACCACAAGGTGAAGAGTTGCATGCTCTACTGACTGAGTCAGCCAGGTACCCCTACAAATTATATTATTAAAATAAGAAGTACCTCTAAACAGGAAAGGTGGGATACACCACTGATTCTTGACAAACACACAACTCAAAATTGGGAGAAGTAGAAGGAAAAACAAGTAGACAACTAGTTTTTCACATTCAGGGTGTAGTAGATATAATTCAGTAGTTTTTAAAGGGAAAATGGAGAGTGTTGGTTAACCTCACAAGTTGGTTAGGTAGAGATCAATAAATACAGTGTTTGTATTTGTCAGTTTTTTTTTCTTTGAATATAGTTTTGGCTTAATTGAATTGGCTTTATTAAATAGTATTTTCAGGGGCCAGGACTTCATGAAATAATGGAATAAGGAGCTTAGTAAGCCATCTCCCGAGCAAAACAACTTTAACTGTTTAAAGTTGAACTTTAGGGATGCCTGGGTGGCTCAGTCGGTTAAGTGTCTGCCTTCGGCTCAGGTCATGATCCCAGTGTCCTGGGATCAAGTCCCACATCGGGCTCCTTGCTCAGCAAGGAGCCTGCTTCTCCCTCTGCCTGCCTCTGTCTCTCTCTCTCTGATAAATAAATAAAATCTTAAAAAAAAAAAGTTGAACTTTAACCAGTTTTAACTAGTGAAAAGGATGAAAAAAACCTATTTAAAGACCCTGGAATTGTTTTGTAGGAATGCAGAAAATGAATAAACATTCATTCAAGAGAATTTGCTAAATCTCAGAGAGAATAGAAAAATTCTGTGGCTTTGGAGCCTTGCTCCACTTTATTAATACTAGCTAGCCCTCCGGCTCTATGCTATAGAAGGTCTACCTGAAGTATGTGCAGCCAAGAAAACAAGGCTTACTCTCCCCATAGCTCCAATTCTGGGCTTAGGATTTCATACTGGGAGAGGTAGGTTTCTGGTGTTTCTCACCACCCTCCTCTAGCCTCATGTTGCAGAACTTGTAGTCTAAGCAGGTGCAGTGAACACAATTTTGCAAATATTGACAATTAATCCTGAAATCCATATGAAAGTACAGGGGCCAGAAAATTCAAAACAATCCTGATAAAGAAAAATAAATTTGGAAGACTCATACTTCATGATTGTAAACTTACTACAAAGTTATAGTAAAGAAAATAGTATGGTACTGCAATAAGGATACGACATATAGATCAATGGAAGAAAATTGAGAGTTTAGAAATAAGCCCTTACATTTATGGCCAAATGATTTTTAACAAGGATGCCAAGGCTATTCAATGGGAGAGGAATAGTCTTTTCAACAAATGGTATTGGGACAGCTGATGTCCTCATATGAAGTAATGAAGTTGGATTTCACAGCATGTGCAAAAGTTAACTCTAAATGGATTAGGAACTCAAATGTATGAGATAAAGCTATAAAACTCTAAGAAAAAAAATAAGGTATTGTTTTCTTAGGTGTGACACAAAAAAGGCAGATGGCAAAAGAAAAAAATAGATAAGTAGAAAATCACCAAAATTAACAACTTATGTCCTATAAATGATACTATCAGAAAAGTGAAAGACAAATCACAAATTAGAAAAAAAATATTTGTGGGGCCACCTGGGTGGCTTAGTCAATTAAGTGTATGACTCTTGATCTCAGGTCAGGTCTTGATCTCACGGTTGTGAGTTCAAGCCCCCTGCTGGGCTCCACTTAAAAAAATGCAAATTATATATTTGGTAAAGGACTCGTACCCATCATATAAAAAGAATCTTACAATTTGATAACTAAACAAAAATTAGCTCTATTTATTTTTTTTAAAAAGATTTTATTGGGCGCCTGGGTGGCTCAGTTGGTTAAGCGACTGCCTTCGGCTCAGGTCATGATCCTGGAGTCCCGGGATCGAGTCCCACATCGGACTCCCTGCTCAGCAGGGAGTCTGCTTCTCCCTCTGACCCTCCCCCCTCTCATTCTCTCTCTCAAATAAATAAATAAAATCTTTAAAAAAAAAACTAAAAAAAAAAGATTTTATTTATTTATTTGACAGAGAGACACAGAGAGAGAGGGAACACAAGCAGGGGGAGTAGAAGAGGGAGAAGCAGGCTTCCTGTAGAGCAGGGAGCCCAATGCGGGGCTCGATCCCAGGACCCTGGGATCACAACCTGAGCCGAAGGCAGACGCTTAACGACTGAGCCACCCAGGTGTCCCAAAATAGCTCTATTTAAAAATGGGTAAAGGGTTTGTATAGACATTTCTTCAAGGAAGCTATGCAAATGAACAATAAGCACATGAAAAGATGCTCATTAACATTTGGGGAGTGTAAATCAGAACCACAATAACTATAACTTTACACCTACTAGGATGCTTATAATAAAAAAGTTAGACAAAATTGAATTGGCAAGGATGTTAAGAATTTGGAAACTTCATACATTGTTGGCTGGAATTTATTATGTTGTAGCTACTTTGCAAAACAATATCAGTGTTCCCTTAAAAGATTAAAAACAGAGTTATCATATGAACCAGAAATTCCAATCCTAGGTATATACACAAGATAATTGAATGCAAATGTGTGCACAAAATGTTGTACATGAATTTTTGTATCAGTATTATTCATAATAAACAAAATAGAAACAACTCAAATGTCTATCAACTGATGAATTGATAAATAAAATGTGGTATATCCACACAAAAGAATATTATTTAGCACTAAAAAAGAAATTTAATAATGACAAATTTTGTAACATAAATGAACCTTAAAAATATTATTCTAAGGTAAAGAAAGTAGTCACAAGAGATTGCATATTACATAATCCCTTTTATATAAAATGTCCAGAATAATCAAAGTTATAGCAACAGAAGGAATATTAGTTGTTGCTAATGGTGGGGGCAGGGAGTGGTGTGATGGGGTATGGGAAAAAGAAGTCACAGCTAGTGGTTACAGATTTCACGTAGGAAAGATGAATATACTGTACAATTAGATTGTGATAACAGTTGCATAACCCTGTAAATATACTGGGGAATAATAAATTATACCCTTTAAATCAGTGAATTACATGGCATGTGAATTACATCTCAGTGAAACTTAAAAATTTAGATTGTAATATTGATTTTATCATGGGTCCAAGAATTATTTGAAAGAGTTTTTGTTGTTGTTTGGTTGATTGGTTGGTTTTATTTTTGTTTTTATTTGTTTTAGTTTATAAGTTATGATTATTTTATTATTTATTCCTAGGAATATATTGTTTTCTGGTAAAATAATTTCATGTTCACTACTTTCATTCTTCATTGAGATTTTTTGTGATTATTTATTTAGGCTTCAAACATGGTTGATTTTTGTTTTGTGGACATTTGATTATAAGATGCATTCTTTTTATATGATATATATTTGGATATATATTTATAGATGAGTGGATCTCAGAATCAACATCATAACACCCAAATCACACTTTCATAAACTTTGATTACATAGGCCCTGTTGGGCTTGGCCTCTATCATTTAAATGAAATACCTTGGTAATTCAGATGCAACATAGATTTTGAGAATTACTCTATTAGGTCAGTTTTATTAATAGCATTATGTGCAATATATCTTTTTTGTATATTTGGTCTATGACTCACCAAGAAAAATTTATGTTAAATTTTCTCTCTTCTGTCCTGTTGGGAGACTTTCCTCTGAGCATATTTTATGAAACTCTTAGTTGGGACAGGCTCTTTCAGATTGGGGCTCACCCTGTTCTGTGGGAGATGCTTTCCATGACTCGATTTCTTCTCTGCCTTCAGGTAAGAGGGTGAGTTAGGGTGAATCCCAATGGCTCCATAGTTTTTGGTTGGTGTTTAATTTACATTTGGGCATGCATAGTTGTCTATGGTCTGTACTTTCAAAATGTGCTTGCCTCTCAATCTCAGCCATTTTCTTGGACACCTGAAAAATTGTGTCATTTGGCCACACAACTTAATTTATTCTCCATGAGTGGTAGCCTCTGCCAGTTTTCAGCATGAGAGCAGGTTTGATCCTTGTCATCCACAGAATTTACCCACATCTCCAACTATGCCATTATTTAATATTATTGGGATATGAATGATTTCCCCCCATTTAATTCTGAAAACACTTGATTGGGCCCAAGAGCTTCAAAAGTGTTTTACTTCTGTTACCAACTTTCACTTTGGTTGAAATCAGATTCTTAAAATTATGGTTTTTCTGGCTCCTTTTATTTGGAGTTACAGTATATGATTTGAAAATTTCATAAGTTCAGATAGGATTTGATTCATTATTTTGATCTTTTCCTCTCATTTTGTAGGCATTAAGAAATAAGCAAAACTTTATCAAATGTATTTTTGTTAAGTCGTCCCTGCTGAAAGTATTGATGTTTTTTATTTCTTTTTGTTTAGATGTTTAGTTTGGATGGGACTCAAAAAGAGGAGTTTCAGACGAAAATGAGATAACAGTAGTTTTGAAGAAAATGTTTTCTGTTTGTTCATATAATTTAATATATATGCATGGGGGCATTGAGAAATAATACACAGGACACTCATCAGGACCTTGAAGTATAGTGGGGAAGAAAGAGGGACAAGTGAATGTTAGAATCTCCATCGAGCAGTTCAATAGAGAGCATTCTGGGAGACATGACTAGAAGCAGGGAAACTGACAAGAAGCCATTTATTACAAGTATTATTACACTAATCTAAGCATGATCTGAGAGAGAGGCAGAAGTCTGAGATCCTAAGAAGGTAGAATTGTCAGCACTTGGTGACCATTTGTATTTGGGGAATTTGAGGAGGAAACAAGACAGAGGAATAAGATATGATTCTCAGTGCTCTACCTGGGCAACTGGACAGACAGTACAGAAGACTGGAGAAAGCAGGCTTATAGCTTCAGAAGGCATTTGAGACATCCAGAAGAGTTTTAAATTAACTTGACTGAACTTTTTGTTGCAAGTCAGAAATCTGTACCATATATTATGGATGAGTACACTTTTTAATTGAATCAAATTACCATTCTTGGCCTTTGAGGCAAGAGGAAACAACAAAGCCTGCCTTCTGCCTTCAGCAGTATTCTGTGCCCAAAACTGAAAACCAGGAGACAAAGGACTGTCCATAATTGAAGTGAGGGAACCCTGGCCTCTGTGACCCTCACTTTGCAGCAATAGGGAAATGATTTAAACGTTCTTTGTGAAAATGTTGATTTGCAATGTAGAGCTAATAAAGATGGACTAAATTGTCCTCATATGTTCTATAAAACAATCATCCATAACCCCAGAATTCTCCCTAATTGTGTATACTTGGAAGACAGTCAGTGCTATTTTTACCCATTGATGCATTTTTTCCCCCTCTTCATTGTGATTCATTGTGTGCTTTCCTTGAAGCAAATATAATTTGAGATTGAAATAGCCCCATTGGGAATGCTCACATTAAGCATGAGCTATTTTTTGATACAGACTATCTATTATAACTTAAGTAGAGTAGCAGTTTTATGATCTTCACAGGCTTAGGGAGGCAGAGGACTTAGCAGGAAGGATAGTCACACAGGTAAACTAAAGCCTTGTGATTCAGTAAGGCTGGTTGGAGTTGCCAGAAGGAGGCTATTTTATGTTTCTGCTTTAGCTGTAGAAAAAGCATTCATTCATTGTGGATAAACATGCCATGAACATTCTAAGATGCCCTTTCTCCTCTCCTCACTTACCTAAATCATATAAATGCTCCAACTTAAGCACAGTTTACTCACTGAAACATACCCTTTTATTCTCAAGTCAGATTGATGTGTCTCTGCCCTTGACTCAAAGAACATTTATTATTTACCTACCCTTTTATTCTCAGGTCAGATTGATGTGTCTCTGCCCTTGACTCAAAGAACATTTATTATTTGCTTCTCTCATTTGGTCTTTGGCAAATGCTGCCTTGTATTGGTGTTACTCTTTTTTTTTTTTTAAATTTTTGAATGTGTTATGTATGTTCCTTAGGTTTCTTTCATGTGATTTTAACACATCACTCGGACTCTAGGATCTCAGTTGCCTACTAGGATACCATACCCAATGTGTAATGATATGTACCTACCATTACAATATCATATGGAGTATTTTCACTACCCTAAAGATCCTTTGTGCTCCATCCATTCATCTCTCTCTTTCCCCCCAACCCCTGGCAATCACTCGTCTTTTATGCTGTCTTTATATAAAGTTTTGTCTTTTCCAGAATGTCACGTAGTTGGCATTGTATAGTATATAGCATTTTCAGATTGGTTTCTTCATTTAGTAATTTGCATATAAGTTTCCTCTATGTGTTTTTATGGATTGATAGTTCATTTCTTTTCAGCATGAAATAATACTCCATTATCTGGATGTACCAGCATTTATTTTCTATTCGTCTACTGAAGGACATTTTGGTTCCTTCCTAGTTTTGACAATTATGAATAAAGCTGCTATAAATATCAATGTGCAAGTTTTTGTGTGGACATAAGATTTCACCTCCTTTGGATAAACACCAAGGAGCACAATTGCTAGATCATATGTTAAGGGTATGTTTAGTTTTGTAAGAAAGGATTATTGGTTTTTCAGGGAATGGAACTGTGCATGGGGAGAGCTGGTTGAGGTGTTGCTATTTTTGTTACTCAGCCTTTAATAATATTTAAATAAATTAGTATGTATTACTTTTGTTAAGAATTTTTTAAAGTAAAAATATGAATATACAATAAACATATGTCAAATATTTTATTTAACTCATTAATTAGAGAGTAACAAGAAGTTATAAATGGAGCATTCAAAGAAATACACATTATAAGTAATAGGGATGCTGAAGTAAATTTACAAAGGAGTACAAAACTAGGCTGTCCAAGGGCAATATCAATTGCATTCTATCTGTTGCAATTCTTGTGTGTGTGTGTGTGTGTGTGTGTATTTGCATTCTTATTAGTTTTCTACAACCAATAAAGTGGTGAAATAGAGCAAAGACAAGGAAAGGTCGAGATATCTTGAAAGAGTACATAAAATAGGACAGGTGGTAATATGCAAATTTAGAATAAAATGAAAAACAATTCAAAGGGATAGTATGGAAAAAATGATATCTTTTCCAATTTCAACACATTTAAAAACACTTAGGAGGGGCGCCTGGGTAACTCATTCAGTTAAATGTCTGCCTTCTGCTCAAGTCATGATCTCAGGGTCCTAGGATGGAGTTCCGCATCAGGCTCCTTGCTCAGCAGGAAACCTGCTTCTCCCTCTGCCCTTCCCCCTGCTCCTGTGCTCACTTTCTCTCTTTCTCCCCCTCTCTCTCTCCCCCTCTCAAATAAATAAATAAAATATTTAAAAAAACAGGAAGGAGCAATAATAAGTATGCAGGTTGTGCATGATGGGGATTTAAAAATTTACCAATAGAAATGAAACACATGAATAAATGAAGGTAGATACCATACTACTGGAAATGAAGACTAAATTGTGTAAAGTATTCTTTCTAAACTAATTTTGTTTTAATGTGATTCAGATCAATGCCAAATATAACTTTTAGTTAGCATTATGGAACTAAAGTTTAATTGTAAGAATAAACAGAGAAGGGGTACTTGGGTGGCGCAGTCAGTTGTGTCCAACTCCTGATTTCAGCTCTGGTCATGATCTCAGGGTCGTGGGATCAAGCCCCACGTTGGGCTCCACACTCAGCTCAGAGTCTGCTTGGGATTCTCTCTCTCCCTCTCCCTCCGCCCCTCTGCCGCTCCCCCAACACAACTCACATTTTATTTCTCTCTAAATAAATAAATAAAATCTTCAAAAAACAAAGAATAAACAGAGAAAACCACTGGAAAGTTTTGTAAAGAAAAACTGAAGGGGAAATTGCACCATTCAACCGTACAAATGTCATAGTCTATGGTAGTTAAAGCACATGGCACTGTTGGGAAATAAAACAGGTTATTGGAAAAAATAGCAAGTCAGAGCTAAATAAATATTTAGCATAAAAATAGACATGGCATTGAAACAACAATTAAAGGCTATACTATTAAATAAAAATTTCAGAAATAATTGGTTAATTATTTGGGAAATTAAGTTAGATTCTAAGGAGTTCAGCTTCTGTCCAGAAACCTGCCTGTGATCTTGCAGGCCAGACCACAGGCAATTAGGAAGTCTTTATCTGGCAGGCCTCCAGGGGGAAGGTGCCCTCCGCACTGTAGTCTCTGAAGAAGGCACAGCGAGGACTCGGACGCCCCCTGCTGGCCATGCTCTTGGGTGTAGCGGCTTTCATAGCCCAGGTGCTTCCATTGGGAGGCCTCTCTATGGGGTCCTCTGGCAGAGGCTTTCGTTTTCCATGGGAAGAAATGGAACAGGAGGGAGCCAGCACTTTCTGTTTTATGACTTCTTGGTCGCACTATCACAGTAAGTGATCAAAGGCTTGACTATCACTCTCGGTTAGGCTTGTTGTCTTAATTGACCACTCCCGTACCTGGTGGTTCAGCTCTCAGCTCAGCTCAACTCTTGAGAGATCCATCATTCTCACTCTATATAAAATTAAATCTGAGAAGAGATAAGATTGAAATAAAGATAATGTGGGATAGTCAACTTACGGAATAAAAATAAAAATTAAAAATTTTTGTATCCAAATATAAAAGTAAAATTAAAAGGCATTTTAAAATACTCAAAAGTATGTTTTGAGGCATATATATATATATATATATATATATATATATATATATATATACATTTTCTTAAGAAATATTATGAAAATATAAAAATATTTTGCCGCCAATAAGGGAATAATCAGCATAGCATTAGTAATATGCTGATTTGTGTGGATATTGCCCATAATAAAATACAAAATGTAAATGGCCAGTAAGCATGGGAAAATGCTTATTGTCTCACTGGATGGAACAAATATCAATTTGTAAGACAAGTGCAAGGTACTGCAGTGGCTGGGATCTTGAGTACTCGGGAGTCTGAGGGGCGGTGCTAGGGCAGGGCCAGGCCCTGGGTCCATGCCTGCAGGGTGAGGAGGAGAGTATTCTGACTGCCCCAGCACTGGGCCTTCCCTGGCAGGCCTAAGAAAGCCCTGGCCTCCCACCCCCAGACTCACACAGGGGTCTGCAGCAGAAGGGTAACTAGTGTTGGACTCAAAAAGAAGGAGTGGTGGGCCCACTCCACTAGGATTCAGGGGCCACACCCAAAGTGGGGACTGCAAGTAACTATAATCCTCAAAAGCCTGTTGTCTTTAAGGTTTACAGGAAGAGGAGCTAAACAAAACATTAGTGGATTTTTTCTAAATTTTTAGAAATATTTCATTTTTTGGCTATTTTTTTACTGGTTTCAACATTCACTGAGAGCATAGATAATATGCTATTTTCTTTGAAATTCCTGAAGATTTGGTTTGTGACCTACTATGCTGTTAATTTTTGAAATAGTCCCTGTGTATTTAGAGATAAGAAGTTTCTTTAGAGGGAGGTAAATATTTCTCTGCATATAAATTTGATAAAGCTTATTAACTGTGTTATTCAAATATTATGTGATCTGCTTATTTTTTCAGCTAGATAAATTTTAATAAGCAATATCAAACTTATAATTATTTGTTCATATATATTTTCCCATAATACTGTTATTGTTTTTAAATATTTAGATACATATTATGAGTATATATATATAAATATATAATAACATATTAATTAATCCATTAAATATGTATAGAGTGATTCCTATGTTCCAAAAGCTCTTCTAATAGTTTATAATTAATTCATATAATCCTTGTAGCAACCGTATGAGTTAAAGTCTATTTTTAGGCTTAATAGTCCAACTTTTCTTGCACTCATTATCAGTTGTTTTCATGATCCATTTCTGGGCTATTATAAAAGAACATATAATCATCTGGAATTATGATAAAATCAAGAAAAGTGAAAATATTATTATTGGTATGGGGGTGCCATATACACTCTACATTTTAGCACCACAGAGAAGTAACTTAGTTCTCTTACGATGTCTTCTGTCCTGTCCAGGTATTGGCAGAGATGATGCAGTTTCATTATAAAAAATAAAGCAATTTCTAATGTATTTCAGGATTCTCTTGTAAATTTCCTATATGTTAGGTCATTGCAGAGTCAGCATTCTATTTATTTGTGCTTCTTTAAAACCAGGGAGCCACTCTTTTTTTTTCTTTTTAGAGATTTTATTTATTTATTTGACAGAGAGAGATCACGAGCAGGGGTAACAGGAGAGGGAGAAGTAGGGACCTCAATGCAGTGTTCCCAGGCCCCCCAGGGAACATTCTTAAATAAGAGTTGAGTGGACACTTGTAACAGGCCAAGTATCATTTCTTTGCTTTGTCTCAGAGCAGTGCTTCATAAACTAACTCACTGCAGAGATTTTGGCTAAGATTTTCAGGACAAGCAGAAATTTCTAAATGTTACGAACAGAAATCAATTTTCTTCCAGAAACTCTTGTTTTTAAAAATATTATTCTATCAAAACAAAGTTTAATTTTCCTAACTCTTTAAAAATAAACAAATACAAATACCAAATGCTTTGTCTATAATTCCATGGGTTAAATGAGTTCTGGGAAGTCCTATTTAATTATATAATTCCTTGCTCTATGTGGAAGAATATACCCTTTGAAAATCACTTCGTAACAAATAAAATACTTTGAAAATGCAAACTGTAGCGTGTCACTGAGGTTTGGGGAAGATTTTCTAATTTAAAATGCATGAAAAACGTGCTGTCATTATTATTGCTTTTAATTAATTTATAGTAATTAACATTAGTTTACAGATACTGACTGTACATAGGAGGTGAAATAGATATTTGGAGGAAAAATTAGGTTAAAATTCAGTTCAATTAACCTAATCTTACAGTTTTTGGCAAGTGACTCAATAATTGAAACATTAATTTTCTAATTTTCATTTCAGTTTTTAATTTTTTTTATTTTTTGGGGTGGGTGAGGGGCAGAGGGAGGGGGAGAGAGAGAATCTTAAGGAGACTCCAGGACCAGCATGGAGCCTGACATGGGGCTCCATCTCACTACCCTGAGATCATGACCTGAGCCGAAATCAAGTTGGACGCTTAACCCACTGAGCCACCTGGGTTCCCCTGAAATGTTAATTTTCTTATTAGTAAAATATGGATAATAGTTCAGATCTATTCTGATGTATTTTAGTTGTTACATTTAAAGTCTAATAGATATAATAATGAAATATACATGTAGGAGTCCATGTTTGTGTGCATGTGTGATAAAATAGCAAGGTAAATCACTGAAAACACAATTGGTTACTTAAGGTATGTGAGCATGATGTTGAGACTGTAAACATGTAATTATACAGATAATGCTTGTAACTGTGTTTCTTCCAGACAATAATATTTAAGTCTATGATATGTATTGGTAGGGATGTCCATAGTACTGATTTAGTAACAATTTGTATGATCCTGAAACACAGTGCTCCTGGTTGGTAAGGAATCTTGAATATCTTGATATCTCCTCCAAAATGAAGAAGGAACTTAGGGAAAGGAAAGAATATGGAAGAAGCAACCGATAATTTGTCTTTCAATTACTTAACCTGTCACACTCTTTTAATATATTTTTATGGCAAGATTAGGATTCTTACACCTTTCGTTATGAATAGTTTACACTTTTTGTTAAAAATATCTCCCTTTATCATATTCCTTTTTGATTTGCATTCCAAATAAACTATATTTATTATGAAGTTCAGGGATTCCAAATGTCCACAATTTCTACCAATCTATCTATTACTATGAGAAGAAAAAAAAAATCTGGGCAGGTAGGTCAACACCCAGGTCTTAAAACAGAAGAGTCAATGCAGGTGCCCCTTTATAGCTCAATCATTGAATATGCCTCCATTCTGTTGTCAATTTTTATCAATATTAAAAAACACCCAATATGGCTCCTTTTTTTTGCAGTATCTAGGTTAATAAGTCCTACCTGCTTCAATGCAGAGTCTGTGCCTAATCTCTAGAAAAGACAAGGAAAAGCAGAAATATTGACACATAAAAGGCAACTACAATATATTTATAGTACAGTCAATTCTCCTTATTTCTGGTAGTTAATGGTCTATAAAGTTGCTGTGAACACTGAATTAGGGAATACTGAACCATTCCTCCTAGAAGAAATATAGGGTTATGTATCTGTGAACCTGCTGACACATTTTTGTCAACCAATCAATGCATAACTTGGTTTTATATATGTTTCTGTTTAAAGACTTATTTAATAGATGTTGATTCATTGATGTTGAACACACAGCCAACAGCGTCATGCCTAACTACAGTTTATCTAACACACATTAGGCTGAATCTTATCTAATTAGGCTGTAAGGTACATTCCAGCCTTCTTGAGATTAGAAACACTAGACAGTCCTTTAGCCCTATACTTTGGGGCCACTTTAAACTACCAGATGAAAAGCACAAAAATGTAAAAAATGTGGCACTAAATAGACCACATAACAGATATCTGGTTACCGTATGAAAGCTAAAATAAGACAGAGCACCACCCTGTTGGAATTCAGCTGGGCACATACCTGTCTGTGACTCGGAATCTTTCCAGCTCCGTGTATGTGTCTGTGAATGACTCTAAAATCACTGCAAGTGAATTGATTTGGGGATTACAGATAAATTTTAGCTACCGGTGAATTTGCAAATATGGAATCTACAAGAAATGAGGTTTGATTGTATTTGTATTAATCTCACAAAATTTTCTCAAGTCCAGATTTAAGGAAAGGTTGGAACCATCTTAGTTGCTTTTCAGGTACTCTTTCTGAGCATTCAAGAGCAACCTTAAGTTCCTTTTCCAGGGTCAGGCTAAGGTGGCTAGGAGAGGAGAAATGAGCTCATGTAGTACATTTATCTCTGAAAGAAATGCGGTTTTGATAGGGGATGGTGAAGGTGGAGTAGTAGAAGATAGTAACTCATCCAAAGAGGATGGTTACTTAACAGCATTAAGTGGATTGCCATAGGGCAATTTTGATCAATGTACTTATCCTTCCTCCTTCCCTCCCCCTTCCCTTCCTTCCTCTCTCCTTTCTCTCTTTCATCCTCCCTCTTCTCTTTTCTTGGATGCGATGCCTTTTGTTTTCTGACCTGTTTTTTTTTTTTTTTTTGCTTTACTACAAGGTAGTAATCAGATATCTGCAGGGAGCTTGGACCAGCATCTTCTGAGACCCTTGGTTCTTGGTCATCTCCATAATATCACCCCCACTGGGGGACAAAGAATTTTCATGGTACAGTCCGTTCTGCCCTAAGGTGACATATACGTTGCTAAAAATCATCCTGTTATTCAAACTAACACAATAAAAGCCAAAGGGCTTATGAGAAAAATGAAACTGGTTCATAACACTCAAAACTTTAGTCAGTGACACATTAGACAGAAAAGATAAGAGCCTAATTAAAACAGTAGCACGGGGCGCCTGGGTGGCTTAGTCGTTAAGCGTCTGCCTTCGGCTCAGGTCATGATCCCAGGGTCCTGGGATCGAGCCCCACATCGGGCTCCTTGCTCAGCGGGAAGCCTGCTTCTCCCTCTCCCACTCCCCCTGCTTGTGTTCCCTCTCTTGCTGTCTCTCTCTCTGTCAAAAAATAAATAAAATCTTTAAAAAAAAAAAAACAACAACAGTAGCACAGTTTTACATACATTAAATGGTTAAGAAATCTGTAAATAGTACAAAAAGGTGGCAGTTTTCCTAGAACAAAAGCCTTAAATTCTCTTGTGGAAGTGGGCATCAAAAAGGTTGCAGCTTTTGTTACTGTCAAGTGGCGGAAGGAAGGTTACCCGAAATCAGAGGGAATGGTGTTAATACCACATGAGCATGGATGTGGCTCTCAACATGCAACCCAGGCGATGAGCTGAGGTAGCTGGTGGGGGTTTGAGGTGTGTATGTTTTGTGTACTCTTGCGGCTCATTCAGCTGGGTGCAGTTGTTTGCATTCATCTGGTGTTTCCTGTGGATGGAATTACATATAAGGAAATGCAAATCTGCTCTGTCCTCAAATTTAATATATCAATGTATCAATCACATTGGAAAAAATCAGATTTGTATCACAAGTTTT
Source organism: Neomonachus schauinslandi (assembly GCF_002201575.2). Taxonomy (NCBI): domain Eukaryota; kingdom Metazoa; phylum Chordata; class Mammalia; order Carnivora; family Phocidae; genus Neomonachus; species Neomonachus schauinslandi. The sequence goes on along the minus strand of NC_058410.1, from coordinate 102,459,787 downwards.
ATAACAGAACTGACTGCACAGTGTTTGTGAACTGCAGTGTGATTAAATTTTTGTTCCGGCTGAACTTCTAGATTCCCCCAGAAATATTCACTGGTACTAAGTGGAGCAGATGAATCTTATTTTAGGCCGATCCTTTCATCTCCTGAATTTATATTTCAGAAGTTCTACCATCAGTATATGTATCTGCTCAGTACTCTGCTGTTTTCTTTCTGTTTCTACTCACTGTGGCTTATTATAGTCTCAAAACAGTGAAGAAGGAATATGAGACTACAATGCATGGGAAGGATAAGGTGATCTCCTTAAGTATATGAGGCACTGCTGTATTTATCTAAGCAATTCACCCAACCTGTATAATTACACTGTCTTTGCTGGGCAAGGATTTTTCCTACTACGGCCTCAGTGGGCTGTGTGTGTCTGAATTCTGGCTGAGGCTCAGCATATTTCATCAACATTGTGGTTTCTTTGGCTGTGTGCCATGATGACAATATTGAAACATCAAGAAGCAGAGACATACTTTCAGTATTAAAGCAAAATGAAGAAAATTCATTCAAAGGAGGAGTCCTTTTGGAAGTAAACGTTTATCTAAAATGCTTCCCATTGACCTAATTTTACCCATCCCTCAAAGACTCATTGTCCTGCTTCCTTCAATATTTTTTTATTTTTTTATTTTATTATGTTATGTTAATCACCATACATTACATCATTAGTTTTTGATGTAGTGTTCCATGATTCATTGTTTGCGTATAACACCCAGTGCTCCATTCAATACGTGCCCTCTTTAATACGCATCACTAGGCTAACCCATCCTCCCACCCCTCTCCCCTCTAGAACCCTAAGTTTGTTTCTCAGAGTCCATTGTCTCTCATGGTTCGTCTCTCCCACCAATTCCCCCCCTTCATGTCTCCCTTCCTACTGTCTTTTTTTTTTTTTTAACATATAATGTATTTTTGTTTCAGAGGTACAGGTCTGTGATTCAACAGTCTTACACAATTCACAGCGCTCACCATAGCACATACCCTCCCCAAAGTCTATCACCCAGCCACCCTATCCTTCCCACCCCCCACCACTCCAGCAACCCTCAGTTTGTTTCCTGAGATTAAGACTTCCTCATATCAGTGAGATCATATGATACATGTCTTTCTCTGATTGACTTATTTTGCTTAGCATAATACCCTCCAGTTCCATCCATGTCATTGCAAATGACAAGATTTCATTCCTTTTGATGGCTACATAATATTCCATTGTATATATATACCACTTCTTCTTTATCCATTCATCTGTCGATGGGCATCTTGGCTCTTTCCACAGTTTGGCTATTGTGGACATTGCTGCTATAAACATCTGGGTGCATGTACCCTTTCAGCTCCCTACATTTGTATCTTTGGGGTAAATACCCAGTAGTGCAATTGCTGGGTTGTAGGGTAGCTCTATTTTCAACTTTTTGAGGAACCTCCATACCGTTTTCCAGAGTGGCTGCACCAGCTTGCATTCCCACCAATAGTGTAGGAGGGTTCCCCTTTCTCTGCATCCCCGCTAGCATCTGTTGTTTCCTGACTTGTTAATTTTAGCCATTCTGACTGGTGTGAAGTGGTATCTCATTGAGGTTTTGATTTGGATTTCCCTGATGCCGAGCAATGTTGAGCACTTTTTCATGTGTCTGTTGGCCGTTTGGATGTCTTCTTTGGAAAAATGTCTGTTCATGTCTTCTGCCCATTCCTTGATTGGATCATTTGTTCTTTGGGTGTTGAATTTGATAAGTTCTTTATAGATTCTGGATACTAGCCCTTTATCTGATATGTCATTTGCAAATATCTTCTCCCATGCTGTCGGTTGTCTTTTCGTTTTGTTGACTATTTCCTTTACTGTGCAAAAGCTTTTTATCTTGATGAAGTCCCAATAGTTCATTTTTGCCCTTGCTTCCCTTGCCTTTGGTGATGTTTCTAGGAAGAAGTTGCCGCCTGTGTTCTCCTCTAGGATCTTGATGGACTCCTGTCTCACATTTAGGTCTTTCAACCATTTCGAGTCTATTTTTGTGTGTGGTGTAAGGAAATGGTCCAGTTTCATTCTTCTGCATGTGCCTGTCCAATTTTCGCAACACCATTTGTTGAAGAGACTGTCTTTTTCCCATTGGACATTCTTTCCTGCTTTGTTGAAGATTAGTTGACCATAGAGTTGAGGGTCCATTTCTGAGCTCTCTATTCTGTTCCATTGATCTATGTGTCTGTTTTTGTGCCAGTACCATACTGTCTTGATGATGACAGCTTTGTAATAGAGCTTGAAGTCCGGAATTGTGATGCCACCAGCTTTGCTTTTCTTTTTCAACATTCCTCTGGCTATTCGGGGTCTTTTCTGGTTCCGTACAAATTTTAGGATTATTTGTTCCATTTCTTTGAAAAAGGTGGATGGTATTTTGAAAAGGATTGCATTGAATGTGTAGACTGCTCTAGGTAGCATTGACATCTTCACAATATTTGTTCTTCCAATCCATGAGCATGGAACATTTTTCCATTTCTTTGTGTCTTCCTCAATTTGTTTCATGAGTATTCTATAGTTTTCTGAATACAGATCCTTTGTCTCTCTCTTTTTTTTTTTTAAAGATTTTATTTATTTATTTGAGAGAGAGAATGAGAGACAGAGAGCATGAGAGGGAGGAGGGTCAGAGGGAGAAGCAGACTCCCTGCCGAGCAGGGAGCCTGATGCGGGACTCGATCCCGGGACTCCAGGACCATGACCTGAGCCGAAGGCAGTCGCTCAACCAACTGAGCCACCCAGGCGCCCAGGTCCTTTGTCTCTTTGGTTAGATTTATTCCTAGGTATCTTATGGTTTTGGGTTCAACTGTCATTGGGATCGACTCCTTAATTTCTCTTTCTTCTGTCTTGTTGGTGGTGTATAAGAATGCCACTGATTTCTGTGCATTGATTTTATATCCTGCGACTTTCCTGAATTCCTATGAGTTCTAACAGTTTTGGGATGGAGTCTGTTGGGTTTTCCACATAAAGTATCATATCATCTGCAAAGAGTGAGAGTTTGACTTCTTCTTTGCTGATTTGGATGCCTTTGATTTCTTTTTGTTGTCTGATTGCTGTGGCTAGGACTTCCAATACTATGTTGAATGGCAGTGGTGATAGTGGACATCCCTGCCGTGTTCCTGACCTTAGGGGGAAAGCTCTCAGTTTTTCCCCATTGAGAATGATATTTGCTGTGGGTTTTTCATAGATGGCTTTTGTGATATTGAGGTATGTACCTTCTATCCCTATACTCTGAAGAGTTTTGATCAAGAAAGGATGCTTTATCAATAGATGCTTTTTCTGCATCTCTTGAGAGGATCATATGGTTCTTGTTCTTTCTTTTATTAATGTATTGTATCATATTGATTGATTAGTGGTTGTTGAGCCAACCTTTCAGCCCATGGATAAATCCCACTTGGTTGTGGTGAATAATCCTTTTAATGTACTGTTGGATCCTATTGGCTAGTATTTTGGTGAGAATTTTTGCATCCGTGTTCATCAAGGATATTGGTCTCTAATTCTCCTTTTTGATGGGGTCTTTGTCTGGTTTGGGGATCAAGGTAATGGTGCCTCATAAAATGAGTTTGGAAGTTTTCTTTCCATTTCTATTTTTTTTTTTTTAGAATAGTTTCAGAAGAATAGGTATTAATTCTTCTTGAAATGTTTGGTAGAATTCCCCTGGGAAGCCATCTGGCCCTGGGCTGTTGTTTGTTTGGAGATTTTTGATGACTGCGTCAATTTTCTAGTGGTTATGGGTCTGTTCAGGTTTTCTATTTCTTCCTGGTTCAGTTTTGGTAGTTGATACATCTCTAGGAATGCATCCATTTCTTCCAGGTTATCTAATTTGCTGGCATAGAGTTGCTCATAATATGTTCTTATAATTGTTTGTATTTCTTTGGGGTTGGTTGTGATCTCTCCTCTTTCATTCATGCTTTTGTTGATTTGGGTCATTTCTCTTTTCTTTTTGATAAGTCTGGCCAGGGGTTTATCAATCTTGTTAATTCTTTCAAAGAACCAGCTCCTAGTTTTGTTGATCTGTTCTACTGTTCTTTTGGTTTCTATTTCATTGATTTCTGCTCTGATCTTTATTATTTCTCTTCTCCTGCTGGGTTTAGGCTTTATTTGCCATTCTTTCCCCAGCTCCTTTAGGTGTAGGGTTAGGTTGTGTATTTGAGACCTTTCTTGTTTCTTGAGAAAGGCTTGTATTGCTATATACTTTCCTCTTAGGACTGCCTTTGCTGCATCCCCAAAATTTTGAACAGTTGTGTTTTCATTTTCATTGGTTTCCATGAATTTTTTTAAATTCTTCTTTAATTTCCTGGTTGACCCATTCATTCTTTAGTAGGATACTCTTTAGCCTCCATGTATTTGAGTTCTTTCTGACTTTCCTCTTGTGATTGAGTTCTAGTTTCAAAGCACTGTGGTCTGAAAATATGCAGGGAATGATCCCAAACTTTTGGTACCAGTTGAGACCTGATTTGTGACCTAGGATGTGATCTATTCTGAAGAATGTTGCATGGGCACTAGAGAAGAATGTGTATTCTATTGCTTTGGGATGGAATGTTCTGAATATATCTGTGAAGTCCATTTGGCCCAGTGTGTCATTTAAAGTCTTTATTTCCTTGTTGATCTTTTGCTTAGATGATCTGTCCATTTTAGTGAGGGGGATGTTAAAGTCCCCCACTATTATTGTATTGTTGTCGATGTGTTTCTTTGCTTTTGTTATTAATTGGCTTATATAATTGGCTGCTCCCATGTTAGGGGCATAGATATTTACAATTGTTAGATCTTCTTGTTGGATAGACCATTTAAGTATGATATAGTGTCCTTCCTCATCTCCTATTATAGTCTTTGGTTTAAAATCTAATTTGTCTGATATAAGGATTGCCACCCCAGATTTCTTTTGGTGTCTGTTAGCATGGTAGATTATTTTCCACCCCCTCACTTTCAATCTGGGTGTGTCTTTGGGTCTAAAATGAGTCTCTTGCAGACAGCATATCGATGGGTCTTGTGTTTTTATCCAATTTGATAGCCTGTGTCTTTTGATTGGGACATTTAGCCCATTTACATTCAGGGTAACTATTGAAAGATATGAATTTAGTGCCATTGTATTTCCTGTAAGGTGACTGTTACTGTATATTGTCTCTGTTCCTTTCTGGTTTATGTTGCTTTTAGGCTCTCTCTTTGCTTAGAGGACCCCTTTCAATATTTCTTGTAGGGCTGGTTTCATGTTTGCAAATTCCTTTAGTTTTTGTTTGTCCTGGAAGCTTTTTCTCTCTCCTTCTATTTTCAATGACAGCCTAGGTGGATATAGTATTCTTGGCTGCATATTTTTCTCATTTAGTGCTCTAAATATATCATGCCAGTCCTTTCTGGCCTGCCAGGTCTCTGTGGGTAGGTCTGTTGCGAATCTAATGTTTCTACCATTGTAGGTTACAGATCTCTTCTCCTGAGCTGCTTTCAGGATTTTCTCTTTGTCTCTGAGACTCCTAAGTTTTACTATTAGATGTTGGGGTGTTGACCTATTTTTATTGATTTTGAGAGGGGTTCTCTGTGCCTCCTGGATTTTGATGCCTGTTTCCTTCCCCAAATTAGGGAAGTTCTCTGCTATAATTTGCTCCAATATACCTTCTGCCCCTCCCTCTCTTTCTTCTTCTTCTGGGATCCCAATTATTCTAATGTTGTTTCATCTTATGGTATCGCTTATCTCTCAAATTCTGTCCTCGTGATCCAGTAATTGTTTATCTCTCTTTTTCTCAGCTTCTTTATTTTCCATCATTTAGTCTTCTATATTACTGATTCTCTCTTCTGCCTCATTTATCCTAGCAGTTAGTGCCCCATTTTTGATTGCACCTCATTAATAGCCTTTTTGATTTCAACTTGGTTAGATTTTAGTTCTTTTATTTCTCCAGAAAGGGTTTCTCTAATATCTTCCATGCTTTTTTCAAGCCCAGCTAGTATCTTTAAAATCATGATTCTGAACTCTAGTTCCGACATCTTACTAATGTCTGTATTGGTTAGGTCCCTGGCAGTCGGTACTTCCTCTTGTTTTTTTTTTGAGGTGACTTTTTCCATCTTGTCATTTTGTCCAGAAGAGAAGAGATGAATGAGAGAACAAAATGCTAACAGGGTAACAGCGACCCCAGAAAAATATACACTGAACAAATCAGAAGAGACCTGAAACTGGAGGAAAAGAAAGAGAAAGAAAGAAAAAAGAAAAAAAAAAGAAAAAGATAAAAACAAACAAACAAAAACAAAAACAAAAAACAGAATATGATCAAATATGATCAGGCTGGTGCATAGATCAGTGCGACACACTAGATTTTGGGCGAATTTTGGTCTGTTAGAAGAAAGTGTCTCCCAAAATTTTAAAGAAAGAAAAGCTTATATATGTACAAAAATAAGGGTAAATACAATGAAGGGGTGGAATATGATTGTAAAGATGAAAATTATAAAAGATTTTATAAAAGGAATTGATAAGATAGGAAGTTGGTTGAAAAAAGAAAGAAGAGGAATTAAAAAAAAAAGGAGAGAATGTGATCAGGCAGGAGACTAGAACAAAGCCATAGACTAGAGATTTAGGGTATATTTTGATCTGTTAGAAGAAACTGTATCTCAAAATTTGAAAGAGAGAACAACTTATATATCTATATATACCAAAAATAAGGGTAACTACTATGAAGAGATAGAATATGACACTAAAAATGGAAAATAAAAAATATTTTTTGAAAAAGGGATTGATAAGATGTTGGTTGAAAAAGGGAAAAAGAAAAATTAAAAAAAAAAAGTCAGTTAAAAAAAAATAACTTTGAAAGCCTAAAGAATCATGGTAAAAAAGCCATGGAGTCTATGTGCATTATTCCCCTAGCGCTGGAGTTCTGCCGTTCTCATTGATCGGTAAACTTGGTCTTGGCTGGCTGTTCTTGCTGATTTTCTGGGGGAGGGGCCTGTTGTCATGGTTCCCAAATGCCTTTGCCAGAGGCGGAATTGCCCCACCCTTGCCGGTCCAGGCTAAGTAATCATCTCGGGTTTGCTCTAGGGAGCTTTTGTTCCCTGCAAGCTTTCCGTACAGCTTTGGAGGAGGAGAGTAAAAATGGCAGCCTCCCAATCTCTGCCCCGGAGGAGCCGAGAACTTGGGGCCCCGCTCCTCAGTGCGGCCCCAGAGAAAAGCAGTCAATCACTCCCATCTCCCTGGTCTCTGGCCTCACTCCATGCTCACCCAGCCTGGGACGGAGCATTTCTATCTCTGGTGCACGACCCCATGTGAAGTCTCCAAACCCAGCAGATCTCTGCGGTGTGGTTCTGTGTCACTCCTCCCGGGGGTGGAAGGAGAGACTCTGAGAGTCTCTGGATCTGCCGCTTGTCGGGTCCCTGCTGGAGGAGCAGTGGTCCGACTGTGCCGAGGATCACGGTTTATGGCAATCCTGAGCTGAGAGCCCACGCCTCCACTCTGTCTCTGCAGCCAGCTTCCCCGCTCTGATACCTGCGAGCTCTGCCGCACTCAGGCACCCCTGGTCTTTCTGTGACCCCAAGGGTCCTGAGACCACACTGTCCCAGAGAGTGTTCCACCTCCCGCTTAGCCACTGGAGCGACGTCCCTCAGCGGAGCCGACTTCTAAAAGTTCTGATTTTGTGCTCCACGGCTCTATCACTTGCCAGAAGCGGCCGACGGAGGCCCCCTCCCCCGCCATCCATCCTCCCAAATATCGCCTCAGATTCACTTCTCCACACGTCCTACCTTCCAGAAAGTGGTCGCTTTTCTGATGAGAGAGTTGTTGCTATTCTTTTCTTTGATCTCCTGTTGAGTTCGTAGGTGTTCAGAATGGTTTGATCCCTATCTAGCTGAATTCCTGGGACCAGACAAAATTTAGGTCACCTACTTCTCTGCCATCTTGCTCCTCCCCCTCCACCTCAATAATTTTTGCTGTGCGAATCCCACCCTTACTGTTTGCACATATCCCACCTTACCCACCAGATCGAAGCTTATTGCTTCAGTCTTCCCATTGTTTCGTAGCCCTGGACTTTTCACAAACCTGCTTTTATCTTAGTATTTTGTAGAGGTCACCACAGAAAGCCTGCTTGCAGCCGCCCTTCCACCTTTGTGAGAACCTTCCTCCCCATAGTGTCTCTTGGTTGATGGGCTTTTTTCCATGACCTGATTTAAGAGTAAATTTTTCTTTAGTTGTTTTGCCTTTAGTAATTTGTCCTACTCAACTAACTTGTTGGCTTCAGGAGTAAAAGTTACCTACCAAAGTTGATTCATTTACTAGATACTGTTAGTTTTGTAAAGACTTAAAATCAGCCTTGTCAAATGCTTGTCAAGCTTATACATATTTTTGCTAGTGAGGAGCTTATTGTTTGTTGAGGCAGCTCATTTAGCATTTAGAGAACTCTGTAATAAAGTTTTTCTTAATATGGCAGTGAACTATCCATTAAGAGTACTCAATAATGTCAATGACATCCTGTAAGACGCTCCTAGAATAACACAGATTTTTGTCTCCAAGAAAATCTCTAAAATATATTCAGAAAGTTAACTTTCTCCACAACACTGAGTTAATTTCTCTCCAGGTTCACATTCATTTCCTTAAACTGATTCTCAGAAAACACAGACATGAATCCTTTCAATAGCCATTTCTTTGAATTTTGAAGTTTGGCTACTTCCTTTTTAGATTACAACATCCAAACTCATACCTGAAGGTTTTTATTTTCAACCTTCACAATACTTAGCAAATGTCAAGGCAGTAAGGATATAATTAAAATATTAATTATTTGAGGTAGACTTTTCTATATGATGAATTTTAGAATTGCCCTCACAGGAGACATTACTTTTTTGACAGCATTCTTTATAGATGATTTGGAAAAAAAATTGTAAGATTTTTGAACTTTCCATCCCTTGCTTTTTGGCAATTTTGCAGATTACGCTCATAATCAACTTTCCTTACAACTTCCTTCTCTATTTTTATTTGCCTACAAATGTCTAAACTTAATGCCTGTTGTTAAAGTTGTTAAATTTTTAAATGTCTCTTAAAATTTGGTCATTTGATTATTCAAACTATGAGGACCTCCCAATTGGTTGCTACATGAGGAGAAGCTACATACATACCCATATGTAGCCCCAGGTCAGATTTCTGTAGTCTAGGACAACCTGGAATATGGCTCAGTTCAATGGATGTCTAACAGATTCCCACCAAATTTCATTGTGATGTCTAATAATCCTTAATGTCAAGTAATTTAGCCCCTCTCCAAGCACTCAGAAAACCAAAATATATTGAAATTTCTTCTGATTGATATTTTATGATTGTTTTAATACTACATCTTTTATTAGCAAGGAAAGAGACATTCCGTAGGCTGGTCTACACAGTATTAAAAAGAAGAAAACCTTAAAAAAAATAAATTTGTGTATGGGTGGAATGCCAGTCTCCTAGAGTAAGAATAATGTAGAAAGCCAGGAACATTGAGGAGAGTGGGAAGGGAGAAATAATATACAATTTTTTAAATAGAAAAACGTGAGTAGGTAGCACATTTAGAATTACTTCAATCTCTATTCACTCAGCAAAGAATTAAGCATTTTTTTTTAATCTGAAAGCGTGACATAAAATGTGTGGTCACTATAAAAAGAGAGAAGCTTTCCCTGAATTCATCAGTACCAGTTATGAAATAAAGCTAGCCTTTCTTACAAAATCCTACTTGCCTTGCATGAGGGGAACCACCACTAGACATACTGACTGCCCCCTCCGATAACATGTGTATGATTGAGTTATGGTGGTTGACTGGCAGGGTCATCTGTTCTTCATTATCCTGCAGGCTTGTCTAGGCTTGTTCATATCACGGTGGTCACAGAAGTCCCAAGCACAGCAAAAGAGGACAAGTTCCAAGACATCAAACACTTTTCAATCTGTGTTGTATTCTATTTCCTTCTGTCCCACTGGCCAAATAAGGCAATTCCAAATCGGGGGGACAGACTCCACTTCTTGGTGGAAGGAAAGAATTTGTAGTGGTTTTTGCAATTTACAGTATCCAATTTAACCTAGCACAATTTACTGAAGAGACTTTCCTTTCTTTATCATTCTTCAGTGTTATTACCACAAAGCAAACATTCTATATGAATGGTTATATTATCCTTATTTTTAAAATATTTGTAGGTTGTTGTGATATTCCATTTTTCATTCATTACATTGATTATTTAACTCTTCTCTTAATGTCTCACCGATGTCTTATCAATTTTATTAGTCTTTTCTGAGAACCAACTTTTAACGATTATGTATGAGTCTATAGATTATTTTCTATTATATTTTTTATTCTTTTTTTGTTTTTAATTTCCTAATATTTTTCAATGTTTGTATTTATCAGCATATGCGATGTTATACTATTGTAATGAATAGCCTCCAAATCTGAGTTGCTTAAAACAATAGAGTTGTATTTCCCATTATTACTTTGTGCCCATCATGGGTCTTTTAGGGTTTTCTTCTTCAAAAATCATTATTCATACTCTGTGTCTTCAGTATACTGAAGGGTCAGCATATCATAATTGTAAATTCTAACTTTGAGTTATTTAAATTTTTACTGAGACCAGAGCCTCAACCAAAATCTGTTAATGTATAATTGTAAAAAGTCAAATATCAGGAAAGATTCAGGGTAAAGAGCTCAGAAATTTCCTTAAATACTCAAAATACTTGCCTTATGATTGGGACATGTTATATATATAGCTTATACAAGTTTTTTTTTTTTTTGAATTAGTTTTAAGGAGAATTTTAGGTGGCAAGTGCCTGGATTTTTGTCTTTTGTTTTTTCCTATATATTATACCAGAGACCTAGCAGTACCTTTCTGCTCCCTAGAAAATGCCAGCCATGCTCTGTGTGATTTCAAGGGAAGGATTTCAGAAATGGTAAAACACAGACAGCATTTTTCACAACCACTGTGTGACTCCCTAAGGCAAATTTTCAGAGGCTTGTGAGCCTGACAACTCCTCTATGAGGGGATTCTATTTTACAGAATCTTAGGTATGACTGAAATGCCTGAAGGGGCATGGCCTATATAAGATGCAATTTGAAGGTTGTAAATTAGTTTTAACAAAGCATATAGGATTGCTGAATCCAGTATTCTCCACATGTTGCAAAATTAATGCTTTGGGGCTTTCTTTTAAGCTTGGATAAAGCTGGATACAGATTGGGTTTTCTTCCATGCAGGACATCATCATAACAATTACTTTTTGTTCCAAGTTGTCTGGAGGGAGGAATTGAAGCTTGAGGAGTGTGTTCCAGTTCATTAGGCAGTTTAAAGTCCTTGCTGGCACACAAGATTCATCTCTTAGCTTGTACACTTTATATGAGTTACTTAGAATCCTTTCCTAGGTATGGCTGTCTAGATAACACATCTAAGACTTGACATATATATATACCTCAAAGATGGCCTTAATGTGCCCTTCAGGTTTACTAAACTTCAGATACTTTTCTTCTTGACTATAGGCCACTGACCTTCCTTTTTTTTTAAGTTTCTATTTAAATTCCAGTTAGTTAACATACAGTGTAATATTAGTTTCAGGTGTACGATATAGTGATTCAACACTTCATACATGACCTGGTACTCATTACAGCAAGTGCACTCCTTAATCCCCATCACTTATTTCACCCATCCGTCCGTCCCCCCACCTCCCCTCTGGTAGCCATCAGTTTGTTCTCTGTAGTTAAGTCTGTTTCTTGGTTTGCCTCTCTCTCTTTTTTCTTTTGCTCATTTGTTTTGCTTCTTAAATTCCACATATGAGTGAAATCATATGGTATTTGGCTTTCTCTGATTTATTTTGCTTAGCATAATACTCTCTAGCTCCATCTGTTTCATTGCAAATGGCAAGATTTCATTCTTTTTTATGACTGAATAACATTCCCTTGTACATATATACCACATCTTCTTTATCCATTCATCAGTTGATGGACACTTGGGCTCTTTCCATAGTTTGGCTTGTTGATAATGCTACTATAAACATCAGGGTGCATATATCCCTTTGAATTAGGATTTTTGTATTCTTTTTTCTTTCTTTCTTTCTTTTTTTTTTAGTATTTTTGTATTCTTTGGGTAAATACTAGTAGTGCAATTGCTGGGTCATAGGGTAATTCTATTTTTAAATTTTTGAGGAACCTCCATACTGTTTTCCAGAGTGGCTGCACCAGTTTGTATTCCCACCAACAGTGTCGGAGCGTTGCCCTTTCCTGCATCTTCACCAACACCTATTGTTTCTTGTGTTGTCGATTTTAGCCATTCTGACAGGCATGAGGTGATATCTCATTGTAGTTTTGATTTGTATTGCCCTGATGATAAGTGATGTTGGCATCTTTTCTTGTGTCTGTTGGCCATCTGTATGTCTTCTTTGGAAAAATGTCTATTCATGTCTTCTGTCCATTTTTTAATTGGATTATTTGTTTTTTGGGTGTTGAGTTTTATTAGTTCTTAATATTTTTGGATACCAACCCTTTTTCAGATATATCATTTGCAAATATCTTCTCCCATTCTGTAGGTTGCCTTTTAGTTTTGTTGATTGTTTTCTTCACTGTGCAGAAGCTTTTTATTTTGATGAAGTCCCAATTGTTTATTTTTGCTTTTGTTTCCCTGGCCCCAGGAGACATATCCAGAAGGAAGTTGCTCTGACTGATATCAAAGAGGTTACTGCCTGTGTTCTCCTCTAGGATTTTTATGGTTTCAGATCTCACATTTAGTCTTTAATCCATTTTGAATTTATTTTTGTGTTTGGTGTATGAAAGTGGCATAGTTTTATTCTTTTGCATGTTGTTCTCCAGTTTTCCTAGCACCATTTGTTGAAGAGACTTGTCCTTTTCCCACTGGATAATCTTTCCTGCTTTGTTGAAGATTAATTGACCATATACTTGTGGGTTTGACCTTCCTTTTCTTAGAATATTTGCTTCAGAATACTTCCAATTGTAAATTCTTTCTCTGTTCCTTTGAGATATAAATCTTCTCCCAGCCTCTTTCCAGTTTTGTAATCCAAGAATGTCTTTCTTTTTTTTTTTTTTTAAAGATTTTTATTTATTTATCTGACAGAGAGAGACACAGCGAGGGAGGGAACACAAGCAGTGGGAGTGAGAGAAGGAGAAGCAGGCTTCCCGCTGAGCAGAGAGCCTGATGCGGGGCTTGATCCCAGGACCCGGGGATCATGACCTGAGCTGAAGGCAGATGCTTAACAACAGATCCACCCAGGTGCTCCCAAGAATGTCTTTTTTAAGGACTTGGGAGGCATCCCTTCGAGGTGTAATCATCAAGAAAGATATTGCTCCCATCTCCCAGTCTCTGCAAGAAGGGGGAGCCTAACTTCCATAAACAACAATTAGCAAACACAGATGGCCTAATCACATTGATCAACCTCCCCACTAACATCCTCTAGTACTTTTTCACTAGCTCACCCCAATCCTTAAAAACACTCTCATTTTTTGTTTCAGGGAGTTAAATTCAATCTCTCTTCCCTATTGCAAATAGTCTTAAAAAGGGTCTCTCTTGCCTGTTTAACTTTACTATTGCAATTTTTCTTTGACATATCCCATTTCCATTTCATGTGAATGAACATCTTCTGAGGAGCTGAAAGAGAAAATCACCAGCCCCTTTTCTGCCTGGACACAGAGATTAGAACAAAGATATGATGTGTATATGTATGTGTGTGTGTGTGTGTGTGTGTGTGTGTGTGTGTGTGTGTGTGAGTAGATTCCTTTAGTTCTGAGTAGACAGTCATCATTTTTTAAATTTACCCCACAGTTATCCTGTCTGGTATGTATCAGCTTACTTTTGTTGGGAATGGAGCCAGGGCTTGGGCTTGAGTGGATTTTTGTTGTGCATTGCAAAATGACTCAAGTGAATTGTTGCCAGATCGTGTTTGTATGTCTTTAAGGGTAGTAGCCTATCTTATTGATTATTAAATTTAATTCAAATGCATCCTAGATGTTCATAAGCTCTTTCAGCCAGTGAGTAGTATGAAAATCCCTTCTAGTTTCTCACTGGTCAAACTATAGATTCAAAGTTTGGATAAAGTGTCCAGTATCATATTTTACACTTGTACGCCTTTTACATCCAAACCAATCTAAATTTCCAAACTTCTTTTCTATATCTTTTAGCCAAAGGGGATCTCTCTATCTGCTTGTAGAAAGCTTTGCTGACATTGGCTCACATCATTTCTAGTAAATTTAGGATGTTTATGCTACTTCCCACTTATTTGGTTTATATACTTGTGATGAAACTATTTTTAAATTTGGGTAGATCAGATGATGGTTAATTAAGGAGCTTTAATAATTATTTATATTAGGACTTCTCTATTCTTGTGGAAGACTGTCTTCAAGATGGTCACCGCCAATTCCCTCCCTTTCTGGATACACATAATCCCATGAAGAGGTAGAGCCTATTGCTCTTTTGCCCTAGAGTCTGTACTGGACACTGGACGGAGTGACTTATTTGGCCCATAGGATATGAGAAAGTGACATCCTTCAACTCCTAAGGTTAGGTCAGAAAAACCCTTGCAAATTATCTGGGGTCCTCTTGGACTGTTTGCTCTTGGAATGCTTACTCTGGGAGTAATAGTAATTAATGATGTGTAAGGGTCTGTCCATGCTGTGAGATCTCCAAGTTATATTGAAAGGCCAGGTATGTTGAGATACCATATACGGAGAGTAAAAAAAAAAAAAAAGAGAGAGAGAGAGACCAAGGAGCAATGAAATGCCAAATATGTGAGTGAAGAGACCACTTATAAGTGGATCCCCCACCCCAGTCTCTGCATATGATACCAGTTGGCAAGAGATAAACTATTTAGGTAAGCCCTTCCCAAATTTATAACCCTCAAAATCTTTAGAAAAATAAAATAGGTATTTTAAGTATATAAGTTTTGGAGTAGTTTGTTATGTAACAATAGATAACCAGAACAATATCCAAGTTTCAGTTTTAGGTTTTAGAGCACAAGAGTCACCTTCATCTATCCTTATTCAAAGCTTCCTGCATCTCTCCCCCAAATCACCTCTGCTTGAAATTTCTAAAAGGGAGGTCAGCACAAAAGTTTGGTGCAAGTATTTTAATAAAGTTAATTCCTCTCTTTCCTGTATCTCATTTGTAAAGGAACTTTGCAGATTTAGAGAGAGTATAAACATATTCAGGGAAGTTAGATCTTCATTCTATCGCCCAGAAGAAATTAGTGCAAACTTATATGTTGTATAGAATTTATTCAGGATGGCAATCCCCTAAAAATTTCTATCTTAGGGAAGAAGGCTTTTGGAGCTGGCAGGTTTGAATTAAAACCTTAACCTTCCCATTTATCTAGAGAAATTTACTTAAAATTACTTTAAAAATCATGTCTTCATCTTTAAAATGAGAATAATAATACTTTGGAGTATTGTAAAACGTGATATGTAAAATGATGCATCGAGCACACAGAAGATGTTCAACAAATGGCAGTCTCCTCCCCCCATTTTGCTTCAACTATTCATCTCTCTTTTTTTTCAGTTTAAATAACACTGTCATTATCAATTTGTAGATATTAGACTGTACACTACAAGGTATAAGGCTATTTATCTTTGCATATGTAGATAGCCCATACCTTGGCATACAAAAGATACTTAAAAGAATATTTGTAGAATAAAACTATGAAGTTTTCCCTTTTCTGTATTGTCTTCCATTGAAAGGCTTAACTCCTACTGCTCTCTAATTTTTCTAAAATTTAATAAAACAACTTTACCATCTGTTTCATCCTTTTGGCAATCACAAATTGTACTTTTTGTGTGTTTTTTTTAATATCAGTTTACCATGTGTAATTTGAGTTTTCTCTTATAAAATCTCATAAAGTTGGTTGTAAAGTCTTTCTATGAAATGGTTAGGTATGTAATTTCACAAGTCCAAACCTTGCCTTAAAACAATGTCATGCCTATATATTTTGAATAGATTAAAAGAGGAAGGATATAAGAGGAAAATGAAAGGTCATGGACATCCAACTTAGAGGGATTAAAATAATTGTATCTCTCTCCTATATGTTGGCAAATTGCAGTCCTAACATTTGGAAATAGGTGTCCTTGGTTTGGAGTGGTTCAGTTGTATCCATTGCAATTTAAAATGATAACTTTATTGCATTATGATTAAAGTAGAGCCAGCGTATTTTAATAGGAAATCAGTCTTGGAAAACTAGCTGAAAAGTGATTGCTCTTTAATTGGACTTGTTTATAGTGACAGTCCATCTTTTAAACTAATTTAGGATTCAAACAAATGAGAACGACTTGAAATCAAGAAACTCATTTAGCCATGAAAAAAATAGTTATTTCCTAACATTAAACAGAAAATTAAACATTTATTTATGCTGAGGGAGATTAGAGAATTGCTTTTCTTTAGGAAAGAGGAGAAAGATAAACCCTTTTAGAAGGAAAATAATAGATTTATATTAACATCCATCCCAAGAGCAAATGTTGATCTATCTGTTGACCAAGCAAGCTTGCAGCTTAGATTCGTTCATTGCAAAGCTGTTGCCATCAGAGAGCCTTCAGAAAGCCAAGTTCTTGCCAATGACCATGGAATTTGTCCAGTCCATCTGCATCTAATTATTTGTCCAAACTAGGTTTTACATTTCCTAAGTAATACTGCACTTAGAATTTCTTTATGGGCATGACTTCCTTATTTAGCTAATCACATTGTCAGGAAGCTGCTAGAATTTTTGTAGAAGTCTTCTATCTGCTATTTTTTTTTTTACATTCCATTTTACTTATCTAAATAGTTCTTTTTCCCCTTTACTTTTCAGCCTGTCAAAGTGTTAATATGTCCCATCTTCTTTACAACTGAATAAATCTACAAAACTAAGTTGTTTTCCTTTTCCCTCTATTTCACATATTAAGTTCTGATAAAAATGTTTTTATTTTATTTTATTTTACTAAATAGTCCAAAAGAAGTGACCCAGATTATCTAGCAACAAGACAGTAGATTGTTTTTTCATAAAATTATTCATAATCACAGTTCATTATTTAGATAGTTGCTTTGTTCTCTCCAGTAAGTTTGCTATGGTTGGTTAATCATTTTAATGCAGAATACATTTATATACAGGAAAAAATGAATAAAAAACAGCACATAGCAAAATCAATATATTTTTAAGGGTGCATGAACAGAAATTTTAAAGAAAATGGAAAAGGGATCCTCATTGAAGCACTTAGCTGACAGTTTTAAATTTATTTATAAATAGATGTTAGAATAAATAAAAATCAACCTATCTGACTTCTAATGAAAAATATTAAGCTAAGATATATTAGCAGAAAAATAAAACCTCATCTAGAATCAAAAGAAGGATATATGTTTCTATTTGATGATGACACCTATTATATTTTGGGGTGATTAAATTGCCATCATTTAATTTTTTTTGTAGTCTCTCATCTCTCTCACCAAAATACACACAAGTGAATATGAAGCTTAAACATTCTCTAAATTTTGGTTGACCTTATAGCATAAATCAACTCCTGTTGCAGACAACTGTGGACTCCTTGCATAAGTTGTAGCAAATCCGATGTCTACTTTTATAAGTAATATTGATAATATAGCAGTAAGTCCATCTTTGCACACTCCTTTAAAATTCTGATAAAGGTATTTTAATTTGTTAGGTCATTTGAATATTACTATGCTCTCCTGGGTTTGTATTATATTTTCTATTGTTAAATATGAATACTGAGACATGGACAGGATCATTGGTTAAGGTCAAGATCATATATCTAGTACTAGGCTGAACTGGAATCTAACACAGAGGTTCTTAATCCTAGGAATCTTAGGGCTTTCCCAATTATATTATGTCATCACAATATATTAAATTGAATTACTAAAATGTAAATTAGCATAATATTTTTATATGCTGCTTGATGTGTTACCTGAGATACAGAATAAAAATATATACACTCATATTTCTTACTTTGGGGACTGTCAATTTTTTATAACAGGTATAAAACTGAGAAGTTTTTTTTGTTCAAGTAAACTCCATCAAGGCATAATTTACATAAAATCTATCCCTAGTATATAAATTGATGAGTTGTGAGATCTGTATACAGTCAGGCAACTCCCACCACTGTTAAGACAGAGCATTTTCATTACCCAGAAATTTCCTTCACAGTAAATTTCATCTCCCCATCCTCAGTACCAGACATCACTGATCTGCTTTCTACTAATGTAGAATGTAATTATTTTTCTAGAGTTTCATATAAATGACTCAAGAGTATCTACTCTTCTGTGTCTGACTTCTCCCTTGCAACATAATGCTTGTGAAACAATCCATGTTGTGGAGTTGTATCTGTAGTTCATTCCTTTTTATTGCTGATTAACCTTCAGTTGTATGATATACCAACATGTTTATTCATTTGCCTACTGGCTATTTGGATTGTTCCCAAATTTTGGCTGTGGGGAAGTTAGCTATACATGTATGTACATATCTCTGTGTGGGCTTGTGTTTTTATTTCTCTTGGTCAGATATCTAGGAATGAAATTGTTAAGCTATATGGCAGATATTTTTAAATTTATAAGAAAGAGCTAAATTGATTTTTAAAATGGTTGACATTTTATATTCTCATAAGCAATGTATGTAAGTAACCAACTGTCACCATTAGAATCATCAGTCTTGAATTGTAACTGTTCTCTGAGGTTTGCAGTGGTATCTCATCATAGTTTTATTTTGCATTGCTGCTCATTGCTAGTGTAAATATCTATATATATATATCTGGTATCATATAGCATTTATTAGCTTTCTCACAAGTTTTTGTTTTTTTTTTTTTTTTTTGTAGATTCCTTAGTGTATATGCAGATACATAGTTCTTCATGTGTCACATGTGAATAAAGACAGTTTTAATAATTTCTAATCTCCACACATTTTTATTTTTGACTTGATGAATGAGCTGGTAATGATGAGTGGGAATCCTTTTCTTCTTGCTGATATTAAAGGAAAAGCATTTATTCTTTCACCATTAAGTGTTATTTTAGCTGAAAGTTTCTCATAGGACCCATGTATCAAGTTGAGAAAATTCCCTTCTATTATGAATTTGCTGAGACTTGTGTTTTGTCTTTTTTTAAAATCATGAATAAGTATTGACTTTCTCAAAGGCTTTTCCTGCATCTTTTGTGATAATTATAGTTTTGTAAAAGTCTATTAATATGGTGAATTATATAGTTGATATTGATATTAAACCTACCTTGTTTTCCTATTATAAAACTAACTTACTTTGATGCATCATATTTGCTAATATTTTGTTAAGAAATGTGTATGTTCATCAGGATATTAATTCCAAATTTTATGTCTTTGAAATTTATTTTTTGGCTTTTGGTATGAGGATAATGTTCACCTCTGTTTTCTGAAAAAGTTGTGCAGGAATAGGATTAAATTATAGAATTGAACTGTGAATGTATGTGGAACTATGTGTTCGTTGTGGTAAGGTTTATAAACTACAAATTCAATTACTTTTATATACAGGACTTGCCATATTCATGGAATTTTTTTTTTCTGAAAAGGAGTAGCCTTTGTTCAATTGATAGTTTGCCCCCAATTACTTACACATAGTCCCTTCTGATAACAATTCACTCTCCTAAATAGGCTAACAGATCATCAAAGACGCTCTACTCCTGCTGGTTAGAGTTCAACATATTTTCCTAGAGCTTACCTGGTTTGCGCCCTGGGAATTTTGATCTTCCAGATACCTGGTTCTTCTCTACTAGGCCTCATGGAGCTTCACGCTATGCTTACATATCTGAGCACTTAGCAAAGATGCAAAAGAATTCCTTATTCAGATTTCTAGAGCTCTTTTTCTGCAAAGCTCCCTCTTTTCAGAACTCTGCCCCCACCACTACCAGATGCCTCAGTCTTTCTTACCCACTATTCAGATTCTTTGTGTGGTTGCTGTCTCTTTAAAAGTTGTGTCTAGATAGCAAGCCAGAACAATTATAAGGCTGGTCTCGTCTGTTTGTCTTCTCTTAGAGATCACAGTTCTGAGATGCTGTTATCTAGTGTCTGTTTTCAGTTTTTGATTTTTTGGGGGTTATGTTTATAGCAGAAAGGTAAATCCAGTCTTATTACATTATGGGTAGAAGCTAGAACTACAGGTATTTAAAAATAATTAAATTATTTTTATTATTTATTATTTTTCAGGTATTTTTATAGCCCAGACCAGAGCCACATTCAGAGATATAATTATGGATTTTTTTAACTACTGAAAGAGTAATAGAAATTTGCTACCAAATTCAGGATTCTATTAAATACTTATTTTTCTTGACAATCAGATCTGTACAAATGAGTTCATTTAATTGTCAATCCTTCTGATGGAAAAAAAATAGTTATAAGCAGCATGATGGGGAAGACCAGGAAATGATTCAAATAACCTAGCTGTGCCTAATTCAAAGATGGTCTTGTGATACAAAAATAAAAGAAAAATCCTCAATGTAATGCCATTCTCAGAAACACTTCAGAAGACTTTTCAAATGTGTAAAAAGAAAAGAAAATAGACTTTAGAACATTTTCAAACAGTATCCTGAAGTAGTCAAGAGCAGTATAAAGAGATCCTTGTCCTCTATTTGTAAATGTTCACAGAACTAAGAGAAAGGAAGCAGAAAATATAAATTGAAAAGAGAAATTGCCAACTTATAAAATCTCCAAATGTGTCTGAACATTTCAAACTGACTTAGAATATAAATCAGCTAGAAATGAAAACTAAATTATGGCCTTCTGGATAGAATAAAAATACCTGATTATGCCAGAAGTAAAGGAGGATATTAAAAATATGAAATTTGAGATTCAAAATAAATAGTAAATGCTTAAGGGGAAGTGCACTTTATTTGCCTTGGTTTATAGAAAACACTGAAAATACTGAAATTTATAATAATCCTTAGTCTCTTCTAATATATCATTCTGTAACTGTTCATTTGTGAATGTTATCAGTGGAAACTCCTTTGTTCTCTGTGATATAAATCTCATATTCTTTATATGTGGTAACCTACTTTGCATCTTGAACTTCCAGATAAAATATATATCAGAAGGATTTGTAAAAGTCCCTTAAATTTCTATAAATAATGCATTTATAACCAATCTAGACATATCACTTATACCATGTGCTATTTAAGAATTCTAATGAGAAAAATCCACAATAACAATTGGAGAACAGAATAATTAGAGAAGAACCATAAAAATAATAGACTTTTTTTCTTAAAATATCATCAACTTTTGTTTATCTATCTATCTATTTATCTATCTATCTATCTATGCAAGAGTTAGTTCATTTTTTTAGGAATGTGAAGTCAGCAACATGGCACACATAGAATCCAGACTGATTCTTCCAGAATTTCACACATTTTTTCTTTTTATGTATATGAAAATATTAGGTCATGCTCTAGAGAGACAAGCTCAGCAATATGACACGACTGAAAGACCCATTGCTTATTATAGCTATCCCTTGGACCAGTAGCGAAAGAATTATCCTTGCCTCAGAACAATTGTAACCTTGGATACATTAATCAAAGTCATATTCCAGTAATGCAGCCATCTCATATGTAGTTTCAGAAGTTTTAAAAAATATTAACCTTCTCTTTCATCATATTCCAATACCCTTACTGGAGAAGGAGATCTGATGATTGTGCTTCTGTACTTTGGAAAGTGTCCATACCCAAAACAAATATTTTGAATACCTCAATACAAAGTTTTCATTTAACACTTTTTGGATCTAATCTTCATTATTCATTATTAACCATCTTTGTGTAAGGACCTCTCCTCTAACAGAATCCATGAAAGAATTCAAGGATTCCATCATAGTGCACAAAATTTGCTTTCCAATTCTGAAAAGAACAGATAGAAATTGACAAATTGCAAGAACCATGAAGGTATGATCTCACAAAACCATGATGGCTATCTGATGACATCAGATAATTTCAAATAGATATTTGGTAACATAGTCCATGAGCCATCATAACAGGGACAAATTTGTCATGATTTGAAACATTAGTAGAGAAATTTTATTGGGATGAATTTTATACTATTGCCTCTTTCTATGAGTGGTTATTGTGTGCTAAAGGAAAGACTTGAAAGAATCAGTGTTTTCAACAAATTCAATCATTCCAGAACAAAGCTCAAGAATATTTATAGGTAGACAAAAAAAAAAAAATCAAGTGCCCCATAAGAGTTCACAATATCTATCACATGTAAAGTGCCAAGGCATGCAAAGCAGAAAAATGTGACTTATAATGAAGAACAAAGTCATCCTTTCTAAGATCCCCATTTCCCTCTGATACTGTTTTCCTTGGCAAGAAGGAATTCCTTTACTATTTCTTACAATTCAGGTCTGCCTATTGCCTTTAAATCTTGTTAGGCAGGACCAGGGCAGAATTTAGCCTGTGACTGATTATACCTCACAATTGAGGCAAAGTTTTCTGAGTACTCTATCTGCTATGCTGTGAATTATGAGAATTTCCACTCTGGTTGGTGTGAATCGGCATTTATTTTTCAGCCCTGGGTGAACTAAAAGGGTTGTTGCCTTTAATCTTTCTGGGCATTTCTTTAACCAGTTTCAAGTTGTTTTCCCATGGCATCTGCTGGTTAGTATTCAGCTGATGATTTAAGAGAAACCCTTTCAGATTTCTGGAGTTTTCTATCTGTGCAACTCTCTTCTGTCTGGTATTCTATACTGCAAATTCTATCAACCGGTCCTCCCCACTCTCCACTATATTTTCTCAAGCCATGGGCTTCATCCGGTTTTCTTCTCTTGTACCATCACATAGAAATCCCCATCCAGGCAGTAAACAGGGGCAATGAAAGTTCACCTTGTTGATTTCCTATCTCTCAGTTATTTCTTTCACTGTCTGATGTCCAAAGTCTCGAAAACCTTTGTTTCATGTATTTTATCCACTTTCTGATGTTTGGGGCAGAAGGATGTATCTGATTCATGTTACTCCATCTTGGTAAGGAATGAAAATCTTAAAAGTAGGCTTTTAAAAATTCATCTAAATCTTAATATATCTAATTTTTGTGGATGAACAAGAAGACATTTTTAATAAAACATAAACTTCACATTAGTATTCTTTCTATCTCTAATATTCATTTACTTACATAAGTCCCTCTGGCTATGAGGCAATTAGACAGCAGATGGTTGAGTGCAAATCAATTAAATTGAATGGTATGTGCTATGAATAACTGGGACTATGAAAGTGTGTGTTCAAAACACACTGTTCTTTTAACAATAATTCTTGTGATTTTGATAGCCCTTGAAAAGTTCAACTTAGGTCCAATTTAAATTTTATCAAAATAATTAATCCTAGCATTCTTGTTATATATGATGTGGTCAGAGAGTCAAACAATATTGTTACTTAGTATTTATCTTAATAAGTATTTATTCCCAGCAGTTTTAAAGATATCAAAGATATTTTTTTCACAAGCAAGGATTGCTATGTGGATTAATTACACTTTTATTTTTTCTCATGTTTATTGTTGAAGTTGTACCAAAAGAAACAATGAATTAGACATAACTTAAATCTCTGAGAGATGAAAAAATTAGAATTCATTAAATAGAATATTTTTATATCTTATTTCCTTTATAAGACAGCAAATGTCTCAAGGTTATGATTTATTTTTTAATCTCCTATGTTTCCCCCACTGCACCTAGCATGATGCTCCTTTACTATATTGCCTAATACCATTATTATTATTCTGTTGCTTAACGGTTAATTTAATCCACTCAATAGGTATGCCAGGTCCAAATGAAAAACACCTAGTGAAGTAACCACTACACTGATATTTTACACAAGTTAACTTCCTCTATAAGCACATTTTAAAAATAGGGACAATGATAGCACCTACTTATAGGATGGGTATCAACAGACATATGTTTAAAGTACTTAGAACAGCATCTGGAATAAAATAAGTACTTAATAGATTACAACTGTTATTTTAATTATCAATCCAATTATTTATAATAAAATATCACTAAATACTTAATTTTTTTTTTCAAGTGTTAGAGTCCTAAAGTTAGAAGAAATCTGGTAAGTCAATATTAAAATAATTCAAAAATATGGATAGAACAAGCCTCATGTTGATGTAGAACAGATTGAAAGTGAAAAATAAAAATACCAATTATTTAAAAGAAAATAATATTTAACTGCCTTCTAACAATTCAAATATTTGTTTAGAGCATATCAAAATAAATGACAGAAATCCCTGTCTTCGGGGAGCTTACAGGCATGTGCTGAGGGTGTTTACAGAAAGATGTGGTTTCAGCATGTTAAGTAAGTGCTATGAAAGCATAAGCCCAGAGAGGGAGCACCAAGGCTGGCTTAGAGTTGGAGGAAGGCTTGCTTGAATGAGAGGATGCTTCCCCTTTTTGAAAAGATAAAGAGGGGTTAGGTTGGCAAAGAAAAGCAACAAGTAGCACAGACAGAGGGAAAGAAGGAAGAATCAGTATGCCGGTGAGTATTTCTAGAGCAGAAATTGTGTGTCAAGGAAACTGTGCAAGGCTGAGGGATTATTGCTCAGAGCACCTGACGTCCCATGCATATGCAAAGGAAAGGAGCTGGGCTTTATTTTGTAGCAATAAGAGAAGCACTTATATATGTCTTCGAGGTTATTTTTCCCAGGACTTTGTGGGAAATATTTTGTTTTGGTAATAAAAATAATATCTGGCATGAGTGGGAAAAAAATAAAAAGGCATAGAAAAGATAAAAATCCAGGCACAGCTTTAAATTACAGCCATTATATCATAGAAATATAGATCTTAAACCTAAAATAAACATTAGAGATTACTTAATTCTACTGCCTCAATTTACAAATGAGAAAATTCAGGTCCAGAAGAAATCAGAGGCTTGCTGAAGGCACAGAATTGTCTCATAGTTAAGGTCTAAACATAATGCAAGCATGCACACATATGTCCTATGCACACTTATGCAAACATTCAAATAAAAAGCCATTATAAGGAGGTAATGATGTTAAAATGTGTGACTAAGAGAAACTGAAATTTTGTAAAGTGAGTCATCAAGTAATATACTGTGTCACCAATGTAGTCTACAAGTGCAAGAAACTTAGCTTTTCTATAATGATGTATTCCTAATCCACACTCACACATGCATGTGTGCACATACACACATACACACCCACCCCTCAGAATAAGGAAGTGCACCATTTATGCCCATATTCTAAGTGGAAAATCAGAATAAAGCATGAAATAAAAATGCAATTATATTTTATTTATTTATTTTTAAGATTTTATTTATTTATTTGACAGAGACACAGCGAGAGAAGGAACACAAGCAGGGGGGAGTGGGAGAAGGAGAAGCAGGCTTCCCGCTGAGCAGGGAGCCCAATGCAGGGCTCGATCCCAGGACCCTGGGATCATGACCTGAGCCGAAGGCAGACGCTTAATGACTGAACCACTCAGGCGCCCCATGCAGTTATATTTTAAAGAAAGTAAATAGGATCTAATTAGACTTCATATTTGGTTTGTTTCTTTACCACATCTTTAGTGCCATAAACTTGAGAGTATTTGTTTTCTTCCTATATTGGTTTGTACTAAAATGAAAATTGACAAAGGTAGAAAAACTATGGTATCCCAAAGATCGTGAATATATTCTTTATTTAAAGTATACGCCTAACATAGTATTTACTAAATAATTTTGCTTCCTTAAATTTATCTATATGGTGTTAATTCCAAGAGATTCTATATACTTAGACATAGAAATCAGAATAAATCTAATGGACTCCAGAATTTAGGCCAGATTCATCACATGTCCAGATCTTTCTTATGATTTCCACTAATTTCATCAAAGAAATCAAACTCAGTACTTTGAGGACTGAATTAATCATCTCCCAAAACAATATCTCTCCGGGGTTTCCCAACTCTGAGGTGGACAACATCAACTACCAGGATGCTCAAGCACAAATGTGGGAGATGGTGTTGACTCATATTCTCACTCATGTCCTACTTCAAGTCATCAAGTTCTTTAATTCTATAACTGAACTATCTCTGAGTTCTATCTACTTGTATCCTTTCATACATTCACTGCTCTCATCCAGTTTACTGGTTTCTTACATTAACACTAGCTTTGCTGCAATCCATTTTCCTCATTCCACAACAAAAATGTGAATATCAAGCCCTATGTTAAAAACAAAACAAAACAAACAAGCAAACCAACTTATATGACTTCTCTTCATCTGTCACATAAAGTCCAAACTTTTTCTCACTGCCTAGAAAGGCTTCACCATTTCCTTCTTCCCTCCCTCTCTCTTTCTCTTTTTAACAGAATGCTGCTGTGTCTGCAGCATGAGAAAGAAGCTTAGTGGCATGATATGTGGTCAGATGGATAGGCAACGGTCAGGTAATCCAGGGCATTATAAACCAGAGTAAGTAGTTTGGTTGTATGTATGTATGTGTACATACATATATATGTATATATATATATTTTTTTCTCCTTACTATTTTTTTAAAAGATTTATTTATTTATTTTAGAGAGAGAGAGGTGGGAGGAGGGGCAGAGGGAGAGGGAGAGAGAATCTCAAGCAGACTCCATGCTGAGCATGGAGCCCGATGTGGGGCTTGATCCCAGGACCCTGGGATCATGATCTGAGCCGAAGGCAGATGCTTAACCAACTGAGCCACCCAGGCGCCCCTCTCCTTACTATTTGTTCATTTGTTTTTAACAGATTTATTGAGATATAATTTACATGTAACTTTATTGAGATACAATTCACCTGTGTAAAGAGTATAATCCAATGGTTTTTATTTTATGTTTTATTTATTTTTTTCAGCTTTGGTGAGATATAATTGACAAACAAAGATTATACATATATAAGATGCACAATGTGATGATTTTATATATCAATACACTGTGAAATGTTTTTATTTAAATGCAATGGAAAATGTCTGTAGATGAAACTCACCTACAAAATTGCTAAGAAAACTCATGACTCCTACAAACACTTATCAATCTGGTCTTTAATTCATAACCATAAATGGAAAGCTAAAACTCATCAGACATGGAGAAATTCAGTAGCCAAATTTAGAACCAAATATATCTTATTGTACATACATTAAATGTAGTAGAAAATAATGCCTGGGCATAATGTAGGCATGGGGTCTACAGGATCTAATTTACACTTTACAAAATTACTCTGGCTGCTCTGTTGGAGAAAGATTTGAGAGGCATAAGAATGGAGGAAAGGAGACTAGATAAAAAGCTTTCAGAAGGATCTGGCAATTAATGTTGGTGGTCTAGATTAGGATGGTAGAGTAAAGATGGGGAAGTAGGATAGATAAAGATTATACTATGAAGGCAGAGTTGTCATAACTTACGAATTGATTAGGTACTGGTGATTAAAAGAGAAGAGATGGGGATTTTAGTTCAAGCTAGTACGGGATTGTGGTATCTTTTGTAGACATAGGGCAGACTGGGGAGAAAAGGGTATGGGTAAGAAGAAATCAGAGTTCTCTTTAGGCTATTTTATGTTTGAGATATTTTTTTTTAAATTTTATTTATTTATTTGTGAGAGAGAGAATGAGAGAGAGCACATGAGAGGGGGGAGGGTCAGAGGGAGAAGCAGACTCCCTGCCAAGCAGGGAGCCCGATGCAGGACTTGATCCAGGGACTCCGGGATCATGACCTGAGCCGAAGGCAGTCGCTTAACCAACTGAGCCACCCAGGCGCCCTATGTTTGAGATATTTATAGGCCACTGTGTGGAGTAGCAAAATATACGAATTGGCTGTTAGTATCTGGAGTTCTGAAACTTAGGACAGGAAATAATGGCTTAGTAATCATCTACATTTAAATGTTACACAAAGCCATGGGACAGGATGAGGTCATTGAAGAATAGTAGGTCTACAAAACAAAAACAAAAACAAAAACAAAACAAAACAAACAAAACAAAACAACAAAAAAACCACAACCAAATCCTAGGCTCTGTGCCACTCTAATGTTTTGATGACACAGAATATTTCATCAGAAAAGACAAAGAGAAAGAGTAGCTAGCTTAAAGACAGAAGGAAAACTAAGGAGGTGGTACACAAGAAAGTAAGAATAGAAAGTTTCTCAAGAAAAAAATAAAAGGAATAGTTAGCTTTATCATCTTTGTAGGAATTCAGGGCCTCAAAGAGTGGGTTTAAGGTAATCCTTAAGATCTGTTATAGTATAAAGATGATGCTGATTGAAGATCCATGAATGTACAATTTTTGTATAAGAACTTTACAGTAATATTTCTAAACTTTAGCCTATTATTTTGATTACAGTTCTTTCTGGTCTCAATCAAAACTCCTACTTTTCATATATAAAATATTTAGTAAGATTCTTTCATTTTTCTCTTCTTGTCCTTCCCATCTCATGTTGTGGCATCTCCAGCATAAAGGCAGGGACTCTGGTCCACTTGTGGCCTGGTGTTGGTGCCCTCTCAATATGGTCAATGCTCTTTTTTCATGGGATATGTTTATTCATAGCAATCTGCTCCAGTTCTTTTCAGAGAATCCCAAATATACCAAATAGACTTTTTGAAAATTATTTTTTTTATTATGTTAATCACCATACGTTCCATCATTAGTTTTTGATGTAGTGTTATAAAAATTCTCTTAATACCTAAATAGTTTCTTTCAAGATCATGGTTTTGGTTTATTCATTTGGTCCTTTTTTATGCTACTAGTTTTCCCTCTATGTCTGATGATCATTAGATGTCCATTCATAGTTATGAATGAAGGGCCACATTGATGAATACTTGGGAGTCCTGGGTTTTCCTTCTCATGATTTTGTAGGTCAGTTTCCTCTAGGGGCCTCTCCCCTCTGCAGTAACTAATTGTGGTCATTACAATGTGAAGATTATTCATGCCAACAGCCTTGCTTCCACACAGGGCATGTGAGCAGACAGTCCAGAGATTCCTATATGTGCCAAAATAAAGAGGGGGGTTAGTTCATATAAGGAATATTTTAGTTTATTTTACTCATCTAGAGCTACCTGTCTTTAATGTGTGTTCACGTTGCCCCCTTTGCATGAGATGAGGAGGTGCAGAATCAGCAGTTCTTGCAAATCAGTTGCTAATACTCTCAGTAGGAGCACTTCTAAATCCGTCTTCAGAGAGCAGTTACTGTGCTTTATCGGGGAGACTTCATCTCCTCTATATACACAGGGAAGCAGGGGCACACTGCCATGCTGTTCTGGGTGCATTAAAAAAAAAAGGCTATTATCTTTACCTTACATCATATTCCTATTTCTTGACTCCAACCTGGGAGCTTCTCTGAGACAACCTAGGGAAAAACTGCTCTGAATCTGGTTCTCTCTGCTCTGGTTTGGGCTTTAGTTCTTCCACACTCTTATCTCCAGCAAAATTATTCTGTTTTCTAGAAATTCCACTGGAAGTCTGTCTTCTCATGACATCCTTTTTTTTTTTTTTAAGATTTTATTTATTTATTTGACAGAGAAATAGAGAGAGAGCACAAGCAGGGGGAGCAGCAGAGGGAGAGGGAGAAGCAGACTTCCTGCTGAGCTGGGAGCCCAACATGGGGCTTGATCCCAGGACCCCGGGATCATGACCTGAGCCCAAGGCAGATGCTTACCCAACTGAGCCACCCAGGTGCCCCTCATGACATCCTTTTTAAAAAACTTTTTCATTATTGCTATTTTTTAAATATATATTTTCTGTCATTTCATAAGAACATTAGAAAGAAAGGGGAAAAGTTCAGTGTATTTAATCAACCACATGGATCTGGAAGCATCTTATTTTGAACTAAGATTTATTGAGAACTGCCTATTTTATTCTGCATATTAGCACCTTTTGGGGAATTAAAAATAACAACAACAAACAGTCTCAGGCCCAGACTCAGATAAATTAAATCAAAACCTCTAAGCTTAGAGCTGGCCATCCACTTTTTTTTTAAGCTCCCAGGCAGTTTTATTATTTTTTATTTTTTTATTTTTTTTTTTTAAAGATTTTATTTATTTATTTGACAGAGAGAGACACAGCGAGAGAGGGAACACAAGCAGGGGGAGTGGGAGAGGGAGAAGCAGGCTCCCCGCAGAGCAGGGAGCCCGATGCGGGACTCGATCCCAGGACCCTGGGATCATGACCTGAGCTGAAGGCAGTCGCTTAACCAACTGAGCCACCCAGGCGCCCCTCCCAGGCAGTTTTAATGTATAGTCAAGTTTGACAGATTCTGGTATATCTCTTTTTCTAATAAAGTACAAAATCCTTAGGGGCAGAAACTTAACATTATTTATTTCTGCAGCCAGTGCTTTATACATAGGCAAATAAAGTTATTAAATTGAGTTATTAGTGCTCTGAGAAGTTCAGCATGTGGAAATTAAAGGTAATTGTCGATTTTTATTGTATATCCTGGGCTTCTAGAAATTAAAAAAAATTAAAAGTTCTTGAAAATATATTCATCTCTGGGCGCCTGGGTGGCTCAGTCGTTGGGCATCTGCCTTCGGCTCAGGTCATGATCCCAGGATCCTGGGATCGAGTCCCACATTGGGCTCCCTGCTCAGCAGGAAGCCTGCTTCTCCCTCTCCCACTCCCCCTGCTTGTGTTCCTGATCTCGCTATCTCTCTCTCTGTCAAATAAATAAATAAAATCTTAAAAAAAAAAGAAAATATATTCATCTCAATTTTCTATGTAAGCAAACTAAACAAAAATCTATGATCTGTGCAATATTTTGAAAAGCATCATGCATTTTTATGGTTTATTAATTGCACAGTGCGTCCATGCATACACAATCAACATTCACACCCATGTGACTATTTATTCTTATAATTGAAATAATTTACTATTTTCATTTGAGATGTGAATTTTTCAATTGTCAGGATAACAATTTCCATGATCATGTAGTGCCCAGGATTATGTTTGATGAGTTTCCAGGGGTTACTTTCTTTCATTTTGCTAATAGATCGGTTTAGTTTATCTGGGATAGTGTGGCACAGCCTAATGAATAAACTGACTACCCAGCACAGACTCTAAGCCTGGGAACTATGAATCACCAAGCTATAAATATTCTGGGAGCTCCAGAGAGGTGCTGATAAATTATAGGACAGAGCTTTTTCTGTAAGATGCTGCTGGATTTTGAAGGTGAGTCAATATCTAGATTCAGAGCTTTATGTTTTAAACTGAGAAAAGCGATCTGTGAAATATAAGTTGAATAAAATTAATAATAAACACAAAATTTTTCATGTATCTTTATACTCCAGTGTTGTGTGTACTCTGAGGGTCTTTTTAATCATTTAGACCAGAGAATATTCCTCTAATTATGTCATGTTTGACCCAGAATATTATTAAAGTGATCTGTACTCACACCTTCCCTTTGAACCCTTAGAGATAGGAAAACCCCCTGAGGGGGGTAGTCTCTGCTGCTGGGAGAGAGATGGGCTATTCTTACAATTAAAATTTTTTTTTTTTTTCCTTTCAAGATGGCTATGGTAACAATGAGTATTATATGGAGTGTATGATATTTTCACAGTCCTGTTTCACAGCAAAAGCGTGAATCAGAAAATTATGTTTCTACCACCAAAGTTTCCTTTTTAAAATGTTCTTATCCTAGTAAAATATACATAACATAAAATTTACCATCTTAACTGATTTTTAGTATACAAGTCAGTGGTGTTAAGTATATCCACATTGTTGTGCAATGAACCTCCAGAACTTTTTCATCTTGCAAAACTCAAATTCTAGGGGAACCCGGATGGCTTAGTTAAGTGTCCAACTCTTGATTTCAGCTAAGGTCATGATCTCAGGATCATGGGATTGAACCCTGAGTTGGCTCTCTGTTCAGCAGGGAGTCTGCTTGAAATTCTCTCTCTCCCTCTCCCCCTGCCCCTCCCCCCCACTCTTTCTCTCTCTCTCTCAAATAAATAAATATTTTTAAAAAGCCCCTCAAATTCTATACCCAACAAACAAATCCCTGTTTTCTCTTCCCCACCAGCCCCTGGCAACCACCATTTTACTTTTTCTTTCTATGTATTTGACTATTCTAGATATATAAATGGGATCATACAGAATTTGTCTTTTTGTGACCGACTTATTTCTTAATGTCCTCAAGTTTTATTTATGTTTTAGCATGTGTCAGAATATTCCATTGTATGTATATACCACATCTGGTTTATTTGCTCATCTGTCAATTGACACTGGGGTTGCTTCCATCTTTTGGCTATTTTGAATTATGACTGCTATGAACATGGTTTGGCACTTCCTTTTATGAAATAGTCTAATCTTTCTAAATCACTTCTCTTTTCTACTATAGATAACCAAATTTAAGGGATCTTCTTATCTGGACTGATTCTAAGGATTCTTGTGTCCCATACAAAACCTGCCAAGTCACATAGTCTTATGGAGGAATTCTGGGGTATATATTTTTAAAAAAAGCTGCATCAGATTATTTTGATAATTAGAAAATTTGAGAACCTAGAGCTACCTTGTATCCTGAAAATTTAGATTATACTTACAGTTACATCTTAATCACTCTCTACTTCTCTACTTCTCTGGGGCTTTTCTGGAGAGAGAAACTTATAAAAAAGTTGTCTACAGGGAGTATTTTATAAAAACATCTAATCTTTTCATTTCTTTTCTGTGCACTTTATTCTTAAATGGAAGAAAATTGTTAAGACTTATTTCCAAATAAAGAATACTGTAATTGTCTTAGCAGCATAGCCAGCTAACTAGTTGTACTCTTGAAATTTTAGTAATCTTTACTTAAGAATGCTCAAAGATAGTTCAACAACTTTTACAAACAGTTCTCAGAGTTTTTTTCAGTGCAGTATTCTTTATCAATATTAGAAATTTAGATGTTAATAAAGAAGACATCAGGAAAGTCTGAAAAACTGTTAACTGATTACAAAAATTTAGAAATATCTTTACATTTGTTAACTCATATTTTCATGAATAATCCTATATGCCTTATTCATATGGAAAGTTATTTGTTTCATCTTAACAAGCATGTCTATAGTTTTAATTTAAAACCCCTAAATTAGTTATTTCCAACTTTCCTCTTGTGATTGAGTTCTAGTTTCAAAGCATTGTGGTCTGAAAATATGCAGGGAATGATCCCAGTCTTTTGGTACTGGTTGAGACCTGATTTGTGACCTAGGATGTGATCTATTCTGGAGAATGTTCCATGGGCACTAGAGAAGAATGTGTATTCTGTTGCTTTGGGATGGAATGTTCTGAATAGGTCTGTGAAGTCCATTTGGTCCAGTGTGTCATTTAAAGTCTTATTTCCTTGTTGATCTTTTGCTTAGACGATCTGTCCATTTCAGTGAGGGGGGTGTTAAAGTCCCCCACTATTATTGTATTGTTGTCGATGTGTTTCTTTGCTTTTGTTATTAATTGGCTTATATAATTGGCTGCTCCCATGTTAGGGGCATAGATATTTACAATTGTTAGATCTTCTTGTTGGATAGACCCTTTAAGTAGGATATAGTGTCCTTCCTCATCTCTTATTACAGTCTTTGGTTTAAAATCTAATTTGTCTGATATAAGGATTGCCATCCCAGCTTTCTTTTGGTGTCCATTAGCATGGTAAATGGTTTTCCACCCCTTCACTTTCAATCTGGGGGTGTCTTTGGGTCTAAAATGAGTCTCTTGCAGACAGCATATCGATGGGTCTTGTTTTTTTATCCAATCTGATAGCCTGTGTCTTTTGATTGGGCATTTAGCCCATTTACATTCAGGGTCACTATTGAAAGATATGAATTTAGTGCCATTGTATTACCTGTAAGGTGACTTACTGTATGTTGTCTCTGTTCCTTTCTGGTCTATGTTGCTTTTAGGCTCTCTCTTTGCTTAGAGGACCCCTTTCAATATTTCTTGTAGGGCTGGTTTTGTGTTTGCAAATTCCTTTAGGTTTGTTTGTCCTGGAAGGTTTTTCTCTCTCCTTCTATTTTCAATGACAGCCTAGCTGGATAT
This sequence comes from Neomonachus schauinslandi, assembly GCF_002201575.2. Classification (NCBI taxonomy): domain Eukaryota; kingdom Metazoa; phylum Chordata; class Mammalia; order Carnivora; family Phocidae; genus Neomonachus; species Neomonachus schauinslandi. Next base: position 102,425,902 of record NC_058410.1, on the reverse strand, counting down.
AATATTCTTGGCTGCATATTTTTCTCATTTAGTGCTCTGAATATATCATGCCAGTCCTTTCTGGCCTGCCAGGTCTCTGTGGATAGGTTTAGAGGGTATTATGCTAAGTGAAATAAGTCAATCAGAGAAATATATGTATCATATGATCTCACTGGTATGAGGAATTCTTAATCTCAGGAAACAAACTGAGGGTTGCTGGAGTGGTATGGGGTGGGACGGATGGGGTGGCTGGGTGACAGACATTGGGGAGGGTATGTGCTATGGTGAGTGCTGTGAATTGTGTGAGACTGATGAATCACAGACCTGTACCTCTGAAACAAATAATACATTATATGCTAAAAAACAAAAAAGAAGAAGAAGATAGTAGGAAAGGAAAAATGAAGGAGGGGAAATCAGAGAGGGAGACGAACCATGAGAGACTGTGGACTCTGAGAAACAAACTGAGGGGATGGGTTAGCCTGGTGATGGGCATTAAAGAGGGCACGTATTGAATGGAGCACTGGGTGTTATATGCAAACAATGAATCATGGAACACTACATCAAAAAAATAAATAAATAAAAAATAAAATAAAACCCTAAATTATACAAATCTTTTTTTGAGAGATGAACCTTTAAATACTATTAACATAATTTTACTATTATTATGAGTAGTACTTGTTTTTGTTTACATATTCAGAGCTCTATCCTAGTCAAAGAATGTGATAAGTTTTAATCAAAATTTAAACTTTTCAATGACGTCCATCTTTAAGTGTATATTTGTTTATGTTGCCAATGACATTATTTTAGTTAAAAACTGTGGAAGTTCCTACTTTATCATATATTTATTTTTCAATTACAAAAACATACCAAATGAACGCAAACAGGCTGAAGTATGAAGATCTGGTAATGGGATAGCTAGTGACATGTCCAGTACTTTGCCAGTGGGGAAAAGCCTTAATCAAAGCAAGGTGGTGGATGGTACTAGGCAGACAACAACAACAACAACAACAACAACAACAACAAATAGAGTAGGATTGTTTAGCAGTGGTGAGTCTTCAGTTGAGCATAATGATTGTGAATTTTTAGAAACCAGTCTGCCTTATAGTTTGCCTTTCTCTGCAACACTTGACTGCTTAAGTACAGGTATGCAGAAGCCAAATGGATAAGTTCATTCAGTGCTGGGAATTTGTGCAACTGGATTATCAAGAGAGAGACAAGAGATTTGAGGTTGGTTGCATAAGATTTATTGACATAAGAAGACTTATTTTAAGGGAAAATATAAAGAAAGAAAGTGAATACTGGAGACTTCTAAAAGGTAGAAAGAAAGTATTAGAGTCATTAGGTTTGAAATGTCAGGGAGACTTTTAAGGTTACTAGAGCTTTGCTCACTCCCAGAGGGAAATTTTGTTAAGAAAACCATTTAGACTTAATTCAGTTATATGTCACTTCCTTCTTTATCTTTGGTATTATCTTTCAAGTACATCATCCTTCAAATGAGAAGCTACAGTTAGTAATGTGACAGGCAGCTTTTGGGACACCTGAGAGGAGCTGCTGGTTTCTAAGAGTGGCTTAGTTAAGTTTTCTTTCTCAAACTAGATGACTGCAGATTGGATACTAGGTAAAAACTCTGAAGAGCAAGAGAGCATAGCTGAGAATTCATGTACATGCACACCTATTTCTGATAGTGCTTGTCTCCTGGCAATGACTTGTCCTGGTTGATTATTTTAGTTTCTTTTTTCTAAAAATGTGCTTTATTTTGCTTTTCTTCTTCAAGGATTTTTTTCCCTCTAGATATGATATTTTGAGTTGAGAATGTTTTATTTTAGTACGTAAGAATTGTTTTCCATTATCTTCCAGCCTCCAGGATCTGCAAATAAAAAGTTTGCCTTCACTGAGATTGTTGTTTCCCAGTATATAATGTATCACTTTTTTCTGGCTGTTTCATTATTTTTAATTTTGGGGACTTTAAATATGACATATTTTCTTTATATTTTTGGGGGGTATTTATTAATATTCTAGATCCTGTATATTTATGTCTATCATCAAACTTGAGGACTTTCTGAACTTTGTTTCTTCAAATATTTTCTCTTCCACGTTTTATCTTTCTCCTCTCCTTCTGAGACTCCATGTATACATTTTCTACACCTTTTTCTTTTGCACCATTCCCACAAGCTCAGTTTTTTTCAATAATTATTTTTATTCTTCATTTAGATTAGATTTTTCTACTGATATATTTTTAATGGGTACTGATATTTTCTTTTGTCAATTCCATCTGTTTTTAAGTCTACCTAGTTAAATTTTTTTTTCAGATATTGAATTTTAAGTTTAAAAAATTTTATTTATTTCCCTTTTAGTTTTTATTTCTCTGCAAATGTCTTATGCTTTTATTCATTGGGAGCATTTTTTTTTTGTGTGTGTGTCGGCCTTTTTTTTTTTTAAGATTTATTTATGTAGTTGAGAGAGAGAGAGGGGGGCAGAGGGAGATGAAGAGAGAATCTCAAGCAGACTCTCCGCTGAGTGGGGAGCCCAACATGAGGATTGATCCCATGACCCTGAGATTATGACCTGAGCTAAAATCAAGAGTTGGACACTTAGCTGACTTAACTACCCAGGCGCCCTGGGAGCATATTTTTTATTATGCCCTCCAGAATAACTATGATGTTTATGTGTCTGTGTGAGATTTATTTTTATTTATATATTAATATTTATATCAAAGTATAGTTGACACACAATGTTACATTAGTTTCAGGTGCACAACATAGTATACACCATGCTATACTCACCACAAGTGTAGCTACCATCTGTCACCATTCAACACTATTACCATACAATTAACAATATTCCCTATGCTGCGCATTTAATCCCTATGACTTATTCATTCTATATCTGGAAGCCTATACTTTCCACTCCCCTTCACAAATTTTGCCCATCTCCCAACTCCTTTCCCTCTGGCAACCATCAATTTGTTCTCTGTATTTATTGGTCTGTTTCTGCTCTTTTTGCTTGTTTTTTTTTTGTTGTTGTTCTTGTTGTTGTTTTGCTTGTGTTTGTTTTTTAAATTCTACCTCTAAGTGAAATCATATTATATTTGTCTTTCTCCATCTGACTTGTTTCACTTAACCTAATATCCTCTAGGTCCATCCATGTCACAAATGACAAGATCTCATTCTTTTTTATGACTAATATTCCATTGTATATGTACACTACATCTTTACCCATTCATATATTTATGGACATTTAGGTTGCTTCCATGTATTTGTTATTGTAAATAATGCGGCAATAAACATCATGGTATATATATATTTTTTGTATTAGAGTATTCATTTTATTTGGGTAAAGACCCAGTAGTGGAATTGCTGGATCATATTTTAATTGCTGGGTCTATTTTTAATTTTTTGAGGAACCTCCATATTGTTTTCCACAGTGGTTGCACCAATTCACATCCCAACCAACAGTACATGAAGGTTCTTTTTTCTCCACATCCTCACTGACATATGCTATTTATTGTCTTTTTGATACTAGCTATTCTGACTTGTGTGAGATAATCTCTCATTGTGATTTTGCTTTGCATTTCTTTGATGACTAATGATGTTCAACATCTTTTCATTTGCCTGTTAATCATTGTATGTCTTTTTTAAAAAAAATGTATATGCAAGTTCCCTGCCCATTTTTAATTAGATTATTTGTTCTTCTGGTGTTGAGCTTTATAAGTTCTTTATATATTTTTGCTATTATCCCCCTATTGGACATATCATTTGCAAATATCTTTTCCCATTCAGTAGGTTGCCTTTTCATTTTTTTTTTAAAGATTTTATTTATTTGACAGAGAGAGAGTGAGCACAAGTAGGCAGAGCGGCAGGCAGAGGGAGAGGGAGAAGCAGACTCCCCGCTGAGCAGGGAGCCCGATGCAGGGCTCAATCCCAGGACCCTGGGATCACAACCTGAGCCAAAGGCAGATGTTTAACTGACTGAACCACCCAGGCGCCCTGCCTTTTTGTTTTCTTTTTCTTTTTTTTTTCTTATATTTAAGGCAGTGGCTTTTTATTTTTTTAATTCCAGTAAAATTAACATTCGGTGTTATATTCAGTTTTAGGTGTACAGGATAGGGATTCAACAATTCTATACATCACAATAAGTATACTCTTAATCTGCTTCACCTATTTCACCCATCCCCCTACCCATCTCCCCTCTGGAAACCACCAGTTTGTTCTTTATATTTAAGAGTCTGTTTTCTTTTCTTTTTTTAAATTTTTTAATTAACGTATAATGTACTATTTGTTTCGGGGGTACAGGTCTGTGATTCATCAGTCTTACACAATTCACACTGCTCACCATAGTACTTACCCTCCCTAATGCCCATCACCCAGACAACCCATCCATCCCAGCCCCTCCACTCTAGCAACCCTCAGTTTGTTTCCTGAGATTAAGAGTCTTTTATGGTTTGTCTCCCTCTCTGGTTTCCTCTTGTTTCATTTTTCCCTCACTTCCCCTATGATCTTCTGTCTTGTTTCTCAAATTCCTCATATCAGTGAGATCATATGATACTTGTCTTTCTCTGATTGACTTATTTCACTTAGCATAATACCCTCTAGTTCCATCCACATCATTGCAAATGGCAAGATTTCATTTTTTTTGATGGCTGCATAATATTCCATAGTATATATGTACTACATCTTCTTTATCCATTCATCTGTTGATGGACATCTACACTCTTTTAATAGTTTAGCTATTGTGGACATTGCTGCTATAAACATTGGGGTGCATGTGCCCCTTTGGATCACTACATTCGTATCTTTAGGGTAAATACCCAGTAGTGCAATTGCTCGGTCGTAGGGTAGCTCTATTTTCAACTTTTGGAGGAACCTCCATACTGTTTTCCAGAGTGGCTGCACCAGCTTGCATTCCCACCAACAGTGTAGGAGAGTTCCCCTTTCTCCACATCCTCACCAATCTATTTTTTCCTGACTTGTTAATTTTAGCCATTCTGACTGGTGTGAGGTGGTATCTCATTGAGGTTTTGATTTGGATTTCCCTGATGCTGAGCAATGTTGAGCACTTTTTCATGTGTCTGTTGGCCGTTTGGATGTCTTCTTTGAAGAAATGTCTGTTTATGTCTTCTGCCCATTTCTTGATTGGATTCTTTGTTCTTTGGGTGTTGACTTTAAGAAGTTCTTTATAGATTCTGGATACTAGCCCTTTATCTGATATGTCATTTGTAAATATCTTCTCCCATTCTGTTGGTTGTCTTTGGTTTTGTTGACTGTTTCCTTTGCTGTGCAAAAGCTTTTTATCTTGATGTAGTCCCAATAGTTCATTTTTGCCCTTGCTTCCCTTGCCTTTGGTGATGTTTCTAGGAAGAGGTTGCTGTGGCTGAGGTCAAAGAGGTTGCTGCCTGTGTTCTCCTCAGGATTTTGATGGATTCCTGTCTCACATTAGGTCTTTCATTGATTTTCAGTCTATTTTTATGTGTGGTGTAAGGAAATGGTCCAGTTTCATTCTTCTGCATGTGGCTGTCCAATTTTCCTAACACCATTTGTTGAAGAGACTATCTTTTTTTCCATTGGACATTCTTTCCTGCTTTATCAAAGATGAGTTGACCATAGAGTTGAGGGTCCATTTCTGAGCTCTCTATTCTGTTCCATTGATCTATGTGTCTGTTTTTGTGCCAGTACCATACTGTCTTGATGATGACAGCTTTGTAATAGAGGTTGAAGTCCAGAATTGTGATGCCACCAGCTTTGCTTTTCTTTTTCAACATTCCTCTGGCTATTTGGGGTCTTTTCTGGTTGCATACAAATTTTAGGATTATTTGTTCCATTTCTTTGAAAAAGGTTGATGGTATTTTGATAGGGATTGCATTAAATGTGTAGATTGCTCTAGGTAGCATAGACATTTTCACAGTATTTGTTCTTCCAATCCATGAGCATGGGACATTTTTCCATTTCTTTGTGTCTTCCTCAATTTCTCTATTTTTTATTTTATTTTTTTAAATTTTTTACTTTTTATATTATGTTATGTTAATCACCATACATTACATCATTAGTTTTTGATGTAGTGTTCCATGATTCATTGTTTGCATATAACGCCCAATGCTCCATGCAGTATGTGCCCTCTTTAATACCCATCCCCAGGCTAACCCATCTTCCCACCCTCCTCCCCTCTAGAACGCTCAGTTGGTTTCTGAGAGTCCATAGTCTCTCATGGTTCATCTCCCCCTCCAATTTCCCTCCCTTCATTTTTCCCTTCCTGCTATCTTCTTCTTCTTCTTTTTTTTGTTAACATATAATGTATTATTTGTTTCAGAGGTTCATGTCTGTGATTCAACAGTCTTACACAATTCACAGTGCTCACCATAGCACATAGCCTCCCCAATGTCTATCACCCAGCCAGAGATTAAGAATTCCTCATACCAGTGAGGACATATGATACATGTCTTTCTCTGATTGACTTATTTCACTCAGCATAAGACCCTCCAGTTCCATCCACATTGTTGCAAATGGCAAGATTTCATTCCTTTTGATGGCTGCATAATATTCCATTGTATATATATACTCAATTTCTTTCATGAGTATTCTATAGTTTTCTGAGTACAGATCCTTTGCCTCTTTGATTAGATTTATTCCTAGGTTTGAGTGCAATTTTGAATGGGATCAACTCCTTAATTTCTCTTTCTTCTGTCTTGCTGTTGGTGTATAGAAATGCCACTGATTTCTGTGCATTGATTTTATATCCTGCCTCTTTACTGAATTCCTGTATGAGTTCTAGCAGTTTTGGGGTGGAGTTTTTTGGGTTTTCACATAAAGTATCATATCATCTGCAAAAAGTGAGAATTTCACTTCTTCTCTGCTGATTTGGATGCCTTTTATTTCTTTTTGTTGTCTGATTGCTGAGGCTAGGACTTCTAGTACTATGTTGAATAGCAGTGGTGATGGTGGACGTCCCTGCTGTGTTCCTGACCTTGGGGGAAAGCTCTCAGTTTTTCCCCATTGAGAATGATATTCGCTGTGGGTTTTTCATAAATGGCTTTTATGATATTGAGGTATGTACCCTCCATCCCTACACTGTGAAGAGTTTTAATCAAGAAAGTTTTCTGTACTTTGTCAAATGCTTTTTCTGCATCTCTTGAGAGGATTATATGGTTCTTGTTCTTTCTTTTATGAATGTATTGTATCACAGTGATTGATTTGCGGGTGTTGAACCAACCTTGCAGCCCAGGAATAAATCCCACTTGATTGTGGTGAATAATCCTTTTAATGTACTGTTGGATCCTATTGGCTAGTATTTTATTGAGAATTTTTGCATCCATGTTCATCAGGGATATTGGTCTGTAGTTCTCCTTTTTGATGGGGTCTTTGTCTGGTTTTGGGATCAAGGTAATGCTGGCCTCATAAAATGAGTTTGGAAGTTTTCCTTCCATTTCTATTCTTTGAAACAGCTTTAGAAGAAAAGGTATTAATTCTTGAAATGTTTGGTAGAATTCCCCATGGGAAGCCATCTGGCCCTGGGCTCTTGTTTGTTGGGAGATTTTTGATGACTGCTTCAATTTCCTTAGTGGTTATGGGTCTGTTCAGTTTTTTATTTCTTCCTGGTTCACTTTTTGTAGTTTATATGTCTCTAGGAATGCATCCATTTCTTCCAGATTATCTAATTTGTTGGCATATAGTTGCTCAGACTTTTCATTTTCTTGATGGTTTTCTTCACTGGGCAAATGTTTTTAATTTGGTGTAGTCCCAATAGTTTATTTTTCCTTTTATTTCCCTTATTTGAGGATATATATCTAGAAAAATGTTACTAAGAGATGTCAAAGAGATTACCTATGTTTTCTTCTAGGAGTTTTATAATTTCAGATCTCACATTTAGATCTTTAATCCATTTTGAGTTTATTTTTGTGTATGGCAAGAATGTGGTCCAGTTTTATTCTTTTGCAGGTGGCTGTTCGGTTTTCCCAGCACCAGTTATTGGAGAGACTATCTTTCCCTATTGTATATTCTTGCCTCCTTTGTTGTGGATTAATTGACCATATAAGCATGGGTTTGTTTCTAGGCTCTCTATTCTGCTCTATTGGTCTATGTGTCTATTTTTTGCTGGTACATATTGTTTTATTATAGCTCTATAGTATATCTTGAAATCCGGGATTGTGATACCTCCAGTTTTGTTCTTTCTGAAGATTATTTTGTCTATTTGGCATCTTTTCTGATTCCATACAAATTTTAGGATTATTTGTTCTAATTCTGTGAAAAATGCTGTTGGTGTTTTGATAGATATTACATTGAATCTTTAGATCACTTTGGAAAATATGAATATTTTAACAATATTAATTCTTCCAATCCATAAACATGGTATATCTTTCCATTTGTGTGTGTTGTCTTTGGTTTCTTTTGTCAGTGTTTTATAGTTTTCAGAGTACAGTTCTTTCACCTTCTTGGTTAAGTTTATCTGTAGGTATTTTCTTTTTAGTGTGATTGTAAATGGAATTGTTTTCCTAATTTCTCTTTTTGCTACTTTATTATTGGTGTATAGAAATGCAACATATTTCTGAGTATTATTTTCTTATCCTGTATTTACACTGAATTCATTTTTTAGTTCTAATAGCTTTTTGGTGGAGTCTTTAGAGTTTTCTGTGTATAGTATCATGTCATCTGAAAATAGTGACAACTTTTCTTTTTCCTTACCAATTTGGATGCCTTTTTTTCTTTCTCTTGTTTAATTGTTGTGGCTAGGATTTCCAGTACTATGTTCAATAAGAGTGGTAAGAGTGGAATCCTTATCTTGTTCCTGATCTCAGAGGAAAAGTTCTCAGAGTTCACTATTGACTATGATGTTGGCTGTGGGGTTTTCATATATGGCCTTTATTATATTGAGATATGTCTCCTCAAAGCCCATTTTGTTGAGAGTCTTTATCACAAATGATGTTGGATTTTGCCAAATGCTTTTTCTTTATCTATTGAGATGAACATAAGATTTTTGTCCTTCATTTTTTTTAATATGGTGTATCATGTTGATTGATTTGAGAATATTGAACCATCTTCACATCCCTGGAAACCTAGATTGTGGTGAATGATCTTTTTAATGTATTGTTGAATGTGCTTGCTAATATTTTGTTAAGGATTTTTGGATCTATGTTCATGTAGAATATTTGCCTGTAGTCTTGTCTTGTCTCTTTTCTTTTCTTTTCCTTTCCTTTCCTTTTTTTCTTTTTTCTTTCTTTCTTTCTTTCTTTCTTTCTTTCTTTCTTTCTTTCTTTCTTTCTTTCTTTCTTTCTTTCTTTCTTTCTTTCTTTCTTT
>NC_058410.1:102378312-102416629 GCF_002201575.2 Neomonachus schauinslandi | reverse complement strand
TTTCTTTCTTTCTTTCTTTCTTTCTTTCTTTCTTTCTTTCTTTCTTTTTCTTCCTTCCTTCCTTTTCACTTATTTGTTCATTCATTTGTTCATTCTTTTGTTTGTTTATTCTTTTTGGAGTGTATTTGTCTGGTTTTGGTATCAGAGTATGATGGCCATGTAGAATGTGTTTGGAAGCATTGCTTCCACTTCTATTTTTTGGAATGGTTTGAGGAGACTAGGTATTAACTCTTCTTTAAATGTTTAGTGGAATTCACATGTGAATTCATCTGGGCCTAGACTTTTGTTTGTTTGGAATTTATTTTTTATTTTTTATTATTTATTTATTTATTTATTTTTAAGATTTTGTTTATTTATTTATTTGACAGAGAGAGAGAAACAGCATGAGAGGGGATAGGGTCAGAGGGAGAAGCAGGCTCCCCGCTGAGCCAGGAGCCCGATGTGGGACTCGATCCCAAGACTCCGGGATCATGACCTGAGCTGAAGGCAGTCGCTTAACCAACTGAGCCACCCAGGCGCCCTATTTTTAATTTTTTTAATTGAGATAGAGATGGAGATAGAGAGAGAGAGAGAGAGAGAGAGCAGGGGGAGGGGCAGAGGGAGAGGGAGAGAAAGAATGTCATGGGGTTTGATCTCACAACCCTTTGTACATTACCTGAGCCAAAGTCAAGAGTCCTATGCTTAACCAACTGAGCCACCCAGGAGCCCTAGTTTGGCATTTTTTGATTACCAATTTAATTTTGTGTCTAGAAATTGGTCTGTTTCTTCCTCATTTCTTCTAGGGTGTCCAATTTGTTGGCATATAAGTTTTCATAATAGTCTCTTATAATCCTTTGTATTTGTGTTGTGTTGGTTCTTATTTCTCCTCTTTCACTTATGGTTTTATTTATTTGGGTCCTCTTTTTCTTGCTGAGTCTGACTAAAATTTTATCAATTTTGTTGTCTTTTCAAAGAACCTGCTCTTGGTTTCATTCATCTTTTCTATATTTTTGTTTCTATTTCATTCATTTTTCTCTGATATCTATTATTTCTTTCCTTCTATTAACTTTGGGCTTTGTTTATTATTTTTTTCTAGTTCCTTTAGATTTTTATATGAGATTTTTCTTGTTTCTTGAGGTAGGCCTGCCTGTATTAGTATAAATTTCCCTTTTAGAACTGCTTTTACTATGTCCCCAATATTTTAAACTAATGTATTTCCATTTTCATTTGTATCCAGATATATTCGACTTCTTCTTTAATTCTTTACTGACCCATTGGCTGTTTAGTAACATGTTGCCTAGCCTCCACACATTTGTGTTTTTTCAGTTTTTTCCTTCTAATTAATTTCTAGTTTCATACTGTTGTTGGAAAAGATGTTTAAATGATTTCAATCTTCTTAAATTTATTGAGACTTGTTTTGTAGCCTAACATGTGATCTATCCTGAAGAATGGTCCTTCTGCTCTTGAAAAGAATATATATATATTTTTTGTTTTTGTTTTGTTTTGTTTGGATGGAATGTTCTGTATATATCTGTTAAGTCCATCTTGTCTAATGTGTCACTCAAAGATACTGTTTCCTTATTGATTTTCAGTCTGGATGATCTATCCACTGATATAAGTGGGATGTTAAAGTGTCCTACTATTATTGCACTACAGTCAATTTCTCCCTTTATTTCTGTTAATATTTACTTTATGTATTTAGGTGCTTCATGTTGGGTGCATAGATATTTACAATTGTTACATCTTCTTGTTGGATTGATCCCTTTACTATTATGCAATGCCTTTCTTTGTCTCTTGTTACAGTCTTTGTTTTAAGGTCTATTTTGTCTGATATAAGTGTGGCTACCCCAGCTTTTTCCCCCCACTTTCAATTGCATGGAATATCTTTTTCCATCCCTTCACTTTCAGTCTCTATGTGTCTTAAGTCTAAAGTATGTCTCTTGTAGGCCTCATATAGATGGGTCTTGTTTTTTCATCCATTCTGTCTGCCCAATGTCTTTTTATTAGAGCATTTAGACTCTTTATGTTAAAAGTAATTATTATTAGTTTTGTACTATTGCCATTTTGCTAATTGTTTTATGGTTGTTTTTTTATTTCTTCTCTGTTCCTTTATTTCTTTCTCTGTTTCCTCATGCTTGATGACTTTCTTTAATGTTAGGGTTGGCTTTCTTCCTTTTTATTTTTGTGTACCCATTATAGATTTTTGTTTTGTGGTTTCCATGAGGTTCATATATAACATCCTAAATATATAGCAGTCTATATCAAGTTGATGGTTACTTAAGCGTTTTACATTCTAAAAGAACTTCATTTTTATTTCCTCTCCCATGTTTTATGTATATATTGTCATGTCTTACATCTTTTTATTTTGTTGAGTCCCTTCACCTAATTTTTTAAATTTTGCCCCTTTTGATTTTAACCTTTATATTACCTTTATAATTTATTGCTCTAGTACATTTACTGTAGGTTTGCTTTTAGTCATGACATTTTTCCTCTCATAATTTTTGTATTTCTCATTATGCTTTTTCTTTTCCCCTTAAATAAGTCTCTTCAACATTTTTTGTAAGGCCTGTTTAGTGACAATAAACTCCTTTAACTTATGTTTGTCTGGGGAAACTATCTCTCCTCAATTCTGAGTGAGGGCCTGCTGGTAAGAGTATTCTTGGCTGTATGTTTTTTCTTTTTAATATTTTGAATATGTCATTCCACTCTCTTCTGGCCTGCAAAGTTTGGGTGAAAATTCAGCTGTTAGCCATATGGGATATCCCTTATACATAACTAGTTGCTTCTCTTTTGCTGTTTTTAAGATTCCCTTTTTATCATTACTTCTTTGAGTTCATCTTGTTTGGAACTCTGTGCTTCCTGAAGCTGGATGTCTGTTTTTGCCCCAGGACAGGAAAATTTTTAGCTATTTTTCTTCACCTAAGTTCTACCCCTTTCTCTCTTCTCTTTCTTGGATCCTTATTATGAAAATGTTTGTTGACTTGATGTTGTCCAAATAATCCCTTAACTTATCTTCACTTTTTAAAATTCTTTTTTCTTTTTACTGTTCAGCTTGGGTACTTTCTATTACCCTGTCTTCCAGATTGCTGATGCATTCTATAGCATTCTCTAATCTACTGTTGATTCCCTCTAGTGTATTTTTCATTTCAGTTATTGTCTTTTTTTCAACTTTGATTGGTTCTTTTTTGTATTTCCTGTCTCTTTGTTGAAGTTCTCACTGTGTTCATCCACTCCTCTCTGCAGTCTGGTTACCATCTTTACAATTATTACTTTGAACTTACTATCGGATAGATTGCTTATCTCCATTTTATTTAGTTCTTTTTCTGAGTTTTGTTGCAGTCTTTCATTTTAAGTATATTCTCCCATCTCTTCATTTTGCTTGACTTTCTGTGTTTGTTTTAATGAGTTTGGTGGAACAGATACTTTTCCTAAACTTAAAGGAATGATTTATGGTGTTCCTTTTTTTTTTTTTTCTGTGATTGTACTGACTGCATGTGCTTGGTGAATTTGACAGGCTGAAGCTGTGGCTGTCATGGGCTAGGAGTTCTGGTGAACTCTGTTTTGGGGCCTCCTGATCAGATGGCTACAGCTGAAGTAGGCATAGTTCAGAGCAGTCCTGGGGCTCTCCATACAGATGGCACCCTGGCAGGATAGCTGAAACTGAAATGGGTGCAATCTGGGGAGATCGTGGGACTCTCCATGCAGAGGAAACCCTGGAAGGACAGCTGAAGCTGAAATAGGTGCAAGCTGGGGGCTTCCAGTGTGCCCTACACAGAGGGTGCCCTGGCTGTGTGGCTGGAGTTGAGTCGGGCTAGGCCACATTGTCCCAGGGTACTCCACACCGGGGGGTAACTTGGTGAGTCATCCAGAGCAGAAGCAGGCATGGGCAAGGGGGTCCCATGACATTTTGCACTGGTGGTGCCCAGGGAAGTCATCTGGAGCTGAAGTGGTATGGACCTAAAGTGTTCCAAGGTGCTTTGTGCCCATGTCACCTTGCTGAGATGGCTGGAGCTGTAGTGAGCACTAAACAGGTACAGTCAGGTATCTGTTGTGCTAGGGCTACCTTGGTAGGATGGCTGTGGGCTAGGGGCTTGGAGTTCCCTGAGGTGGTAGGTCAACTAGGCTACCTGGATCTTCCTTCCATCCTCACTGTTAAGGTGGAAAGGAAACATAAACCCTGGCACTTGCCAGGCCCTCTGATCTGGAGAGAGTTCCAAAAGCTCCCCTGACATTTGGCAGAGTTCTAGAGCTGCTTTTTTATATTCTAGTTGCCCTTTTAAACTCTCTCTTTTTTTTATGTGTCCCAGGGCAGATGAATCGGCTCACGGTCCCTCAGCACTATCCTCCCCACTGCAATTTACAGCACAGAGGGTGGGGGTTCCCTTTGTTACCATGTTTCCAATGCTCTTGTTGTTCTCTTCTATGTGGTCTACATTTTGTTGTGCAGGAACTGTTCAGCCAGCCCTCAGAACTTCAGGAGGAAATGCTCTATAAATGGGTGTAGATTTGGTGTGTCCATGGAGGAGGTGAGTTCAGGGTCTTTCTAGGTCACCATCTTGGGCACTTTCTCTGTATTAGACAATTTTTTTTTTTTAAAGAGGACTCATCTTTTGTGATGACTATGTACTTAATATGTTGACTTTATGTAACCATAATATTCAAAATTATTTAGATTAAATCTACTTTTATGCTTTTTTTTCTCATAGTAGCATCACAGCCATATTCAACTATATCCAATTCATATTTTCCATTATTTTCTTTCCTTTCAAATTACTTGATTTGTCTATAAATTTTGAATATTCCTAATGTTTCCAAGTATTAGATAGTTAATGATGTATGTGCTATAGTTCCTAATAACTTACTCAAATGTTTATAAATTGTTAACAAGAGCCCTTAGCAATCATTTGATATGTATTACACTTTCCAAAATATAATCCTCAAGAGTTACATTTAAATTTTTCGTGCTATTTATATGGTAATTTTGTATTAAACTGTAAGTAGTAATTCAAGTTTATATGGGCACTTTGATATAGACCATGGAGAGGGATTTGCCCAAGGGAGAAAGAAGTGGATCCCAGATTTTCAAGACAGTTATCAATGTTGGTGGTATATTAAAATCCCCTCATCAAATTTTAAGAGAAAACAAAACAGAATGCTACTCTGATCAACTGAATAAGACTCTCTGGGAAAGGCACTATTTACTGTTACTGGAATTTTAAAGAATAAGTAAAAATGAAAATAACCAGAAAAATCCCCAAATGGTTTAGATGATAAATGAGAACTACTCTAGGAATTACCATTCTCTCTCTTTCACAGGAATTTCAGAATAGAAATTCCTCTCTCACAGCAAATAAACTATTGGGTGGCAATAATTATAATATGATCCTCTTTTTTTGTAGATTTTGAGCAACTTTTAGTCAAGCTGCCATAAAATAGATAGGAAAATAGTTATTGGGGAATAAACTAATGAGTAGGTAGAGGTATCAGATAAGCAGAAATTTTGACAGGTCAAAATTTTTTTTTGCAGAATTAGAACCTTTCCTCTGCCAAAATATTTGAGAGGGTTAAGCAGTGGAGCTGGTCTTCCAGATTTTTAAACATGTGCATTTACCCTTATCAATTTTATCTCTCTTCCAGACTGCTCCTTTCAAAATGGTAGAATACTTTAGAATTAAATGAGTAGTTCTCAAATGTCATGTTAGTGCTTTGAAATGTGTGAAGTTTTACAGATATATGAATTATTCTTGTTCATGACAGATATACTATTAGGATGAATATATATTTACTAATCACTGACAATTTTTGATCTACAAAAATGGGGGCTTTATGTGAATCAAACTTACAGAATTTTGAAAAGGACATTGCAATGAAGACTGACCTCCTATCTCTCCATAGGTTCCTTGACAACATAATTATAGAAGTTGATTGTAAAACAGACAGTATTGAGACAGATTTGTTTATATAGGGTCATTTATTCTTGCTGAAAGCAACAGCTGCTTTGCAATTATCTAAAATAGTAACAATATTTATCAAAGGTATTCTGCAAATCACTAGTCCAGGGGGATAGTATATGAAGAAAGAGAGAAAAGAAGGAAAGAAAGAAAACAATGTGGAAAGAAATAAGGAAAAATGGAAGGAAAGAAAGAAAACAAAGTGAGAGAGAAGAAAGGAGGAAGGGGATTTGAGGTCAATCAATGGAAAAATTCTGCACACTATAGCTTTAAAATAACTTTGACCCATAAATCCTTTTACATGTAACAGTTGTTAACATTCTGACAAAAAGTGTTTTAATAAAAGGAAATTTCTGATGCAATAACAAAATAGCAGTCTATAAAAGGTATTGCACTTTGATTCATGTTTGTTGTGATAAATGTTTAGGATCTTAGGTTATGATCTCCTTAATAAAGATTACCTATTTGTGAATTCAGATCTCTTTTAGTTGCTTTGTAGCAAAGGAAGCTGTTCATAAAGTTGTAGTGCATATTTGTCTTTCTGTGTGACAGCCCAGCATCTGAACCCCAGTGAGGCTCGGTAAGATTCAGAGATGCTAACTCATATACAAGATAGATGCTGGCTTTCCTGCCTGACACTTGCTTTCTTTGCAGCCATAATTTGGATGTACGATTTAAGACTGCCAATCAGATGTACCTATCAGGCTTTACTCAGCAGTGTATTCTCAAGGAGACAGATGCAAAAAAGATGATTCTAACAGAGAATAGTGAGTTGCGCAGCCAGTGGTGGTGACAACCACTGTATTTGCAACAGTGTCTTATGTTCCACCTGCTGTCTTTAGTTGTGCAATTAGAGGCATTTAGCTACAGTGTCCTCTTCTCAAGGCAAGTTCTACAGCATAATTTTAAGCATTATTACTGTTTGAATATCCCCAGATGTGGCCCATCCTTCTGGGTGATTCATGAACTACCTAAAATCCTTTAAACAAATTTTTCTTCTACTTAAATCAGCTGTAATTGGTTTCTCTTGCTTGTGACTAAAAATCCAGACTGATACTGTGGGCTTAATCTTACTAATGAGAAAAAAATGAAATGTTAACTGTATGAAGGAGCTATAATTCTTCTATGTTCCTGAGATAGTTGGTTGTTGAGAAAAAATATTATGGAATTCTACAGAGGAGATAATTTTCAGAAGCATGGTAGGGTCAGCATGAGTGGTAGTGTGCTAGAATTTAGTAATGAGACAGGGCATTTCTTTGGAACAAAAAAAAATACACCCTTCTGTTTATAATTTATGGCATAATTTAATCTTGCCTTTTCTTCATTTAGTTACTGTCATTTCTGCCTTTTTATTTGACTGAATTTAATTGCCTCATAAAAGATTTGCCATCACACCAGATTGTTCTGAGGTTAATAGTTTAAAAGCTATCTTCAATGTACAACAGAAGATAGCTGGGTGCAGAAAACATGTGACAGACAATAATGTTGCAGTGTCTGAAAACAAAATGAAATGATCTTTGACAGGATTATATTAGATCTTTCTGCAATAATAATAGTACTTTATATTTGCAAATACTCTATAGTTTTCAAGGCTCTGCCAATATATTATCATATCCAAGGCCCATTCCATCAAACACAAAGCTCTTAGTTTTATTTTAATCAGTTTGATGGGAATCTATTTTCAACTAGATACAAATTTATTAAACAGAGAAATACTGCATTATAATGTAAACTTTTACTATAACTTTGCATTATTACTGTGAATGTAGATGAGGGAATAGTTCCAGAAACATTAATTTCAAATCAACTTACAGAGCACCTGCTGTGCATCCAGCATAATGCTAGGTATAAGGATATAAAAATAAATAAGAGATCGTTCTTGGCTTCAAAGAGGCAGTGTTATTAAAATTCAAAAAGTAAGTATGATGAAGAGGCTTAATATCAGATGTATAATTATACTCTCCCAACTTTTTCAGTGTTCTCATGAAGACCAAGTTTGAAACTGCAAGATTCAGTGCAGAGGGTAGTTAGGATTATAATCACAAAGCTGCTACTATTGATGCAGGAAATAGTCACACACATGAAAGTGTGTGGGGTCATGTGCTGAAATAGAAAGAGCAAGAGTCTTGGAAAGATAAAATCTTGAGTTCAAACCGACCCAAAGGAACTTCTGATATTGACACTCTGTATTGATGAGGGCAAGCATCCTAACTTGTCTGAGTTTCTGTTTCCTGGTTGGCAAGACTAGAATAATACCTACCTTGAATGGCTGCATTGCAAGTTAGGAAGAATACTGGCTAATCAATAATCAAGTTGTATAGAATTTTAATTATTTCACAAAGGAACCATCCAAGTTTACAGTCTTGTGAGAAAATTAGTCTACTGCAGTGCTTGGCACATAATCAAAACTCAGTACATATTTGTTCAATGGCAAAGAGATGAATATATTTGAGTCTAACTTTGAGGTGGGTAGGGCAGGTATTATTATCTTAAATGTTAATATTGTTCACACTAGAGTCATCTTTACTTTAGATAATAGAAACCACATTTACATATGAATTCTTTTAAAACTGAGAAAATAATGACATTCTGAACAGAAAAAGAGCTTCGTCTCTGAATTACTTTCATCATTTATGTTTTGGGTACTTTTCCATTCGTACACAAATAGTAATCAAATAAATGGAGACCTTGAATGGAAAAAAAAAATAACAGCTTTTGGCCTATGGTAGGGACCATTACTGTTGAATAATAATAAAAAAATCTAAAGCAAATTACTGAATGCTTTCAATGAGAATATCTTATTTAATTACAAAGATTCAGTTTCTAAATATTTATGTATGAATTTGAAATATGTGAGTGGCTCCCTTGATAGAGTGGACATCTGCATTCCATCCATTGTTTTATAATGAATCCACAAATTTAAAACAAATTTTAGAAATACATTCAAATACCCTTTTTGAATGGAAAGTTCCAATATACATGCTTTTTGATTTTTCTGAATCATTATGCTCAAAAGAATAAGAAACTATATAGAGACTTAACACTCTAAACATCTACTTAAGAGCTATGTCAGTTCATATGTAACCAGTCTCCAACTTACCATTGTATCTCCAGTTTTGCTGCAATGTGATTCACTTGTAATGGTCAAAGGGCAGACATGGGTAGGCATGTCAATGGGGCAGGCTGGGAGTGAAATATTCAGATATTTAAAAGATAGTGTGTGTACAACAAAGTGAGTTGAATTACTAAGATTAGGTACAAAACCACCTGCATAACATATCAAAACAGAGTAGGGACCAGAATGAGAGTAAGTCTGAAATTGGCTTTAGTAGGAGCCTATCTGATAAAACTGAGCACATTTGCATAGCTAGCACTTTGTACTGGTCATAAATCTCTGAGGATCCAAGAACAGCCTTCATGGTTGTAATTCTTCTTACCTTCCATAATGTATTCCTATTATCTGGACATTTACCAGCATGATATGTTCCAAGTTGTTTGAATCTTGGATCTCATTCTCTCAGTGAACAGCATTGTTGTATATGAAAGATAGGCTCCTGGATTAGGCATATATAAGTACCTGGTACAATATCATCAAAAAGTAGAATATCCACCAAATGCTAATTTCCCTTCCCTTCAAAGTCTTTGTCCACAACTCCCTGACATCCAAATGCTTCTATCATCATCTTGCCTATGAAAAGCTGTTCATTTGTCCTGTTCCAAGTTCAACCTCCTGTCCTCACAATTCCTGTTTGATTCCCAAAGGGAATTCTGGTATTGGCCTCATTTATGTTTCCATAAGACTTTGTATTTCCCTTATCATACAAAACCAACCATCTTATATTATAGATATAGTGAAATATTAGGGGAGGGAGAAAATATTAACTGCATAACTATTTTTTAGGCTATCAGGGGATGTTTATTTAATGATGGCATGGAAGAAATGGTTATAAAAAAGTTTAATTGTTCAGGAGACTAGGATTAAGATTATTTAACAAAAAGGGGTGTGTAAAAATCATCCTTCAAACTCTAGGGAAATATCCTCCATGAGCAGAGAATTCCTGGTTATAAAGTAAGGTATCCTATTGAAAGTCTATACCAGAGACAGTGGGTAATGACAGGCAGATGTCCTCTGACACAATCTCCTTCCCAGCCATTATCACTTAACTCTGTGTTACTTATTTGAAGTATTCATCCTTCTCATATATTTTCTTGTCTATTTCTTAATTCATTTACTATATATTGTCATTCTGTGTTCCACAAGTTCCATGTAGTCAGGAATCTTGTTTCATTCACCATAATCTTACCAGGACCCAGAAAAATATCTGGCATGTAGTAGATGTTGGTTGAACTAGGGAATTAATGAGTACATGAATGAGCAACACTGAAATTTTGCAAGGAAAAGGAAAAACCCGGGGGCCTAGTGTTCCCAGGATTTTTCTGATTATTATTATTATTCATTTATAATGAATTTTTTTCATTACAATTGCAATTTTTACCAACATTCCTTAATTTTATTTTCCAGGCTTTTTTCCCCCCTTAGATGGGGAGGAGCAGGTTTTGTTCCTGGCATCAGCAACTCAATTCTTATTACTCCATAAATAATGTAGAGGAAATATGTTACTCCTTAAATTACTCCAAGAACTTATTGATATCTTGATGTATATACACCTCTACAATGCTATGAATTCTTGAGTTCAAATCGAGCAGGGGAAACAAGCTAACATCATAACCATGAACCTGATTCTATTTATCTTTGTTTTTATGCCTTATACATAAACAACACTCAATAAATGTTTAAGAATAAAGAAAATGGGCTAAATGATTCAACTACACTTAACCACAATCTATAACACCACTTCTCAAGGAAATGCATTGAAAATGATTTTGTACTATAGAAACACACCTCCTTGACCTTGAACATGTGGCAGTACCTTCTTAGCTGCTCTCAGGTTAGTGAAACATGGAGGAGGAACGTGCCTCATGTCAGTAGGAGAAAGGTGGTTTAGGGCCTTGTTACCCAAAGTATGGTCTGCATCACCTGGAAGCTTATTGGGGATGCAGAATCCCAGCCCCATCCCAGGACTTCTCAGTCAGAATCTGTGTTTTTATCAAGATCTTCAAGTGATTTGCATGCACATTTTTTTTTAAAGATTTTATTTATTTATTTGAGACAGAGAGAATGAGAGACAGAGAGCATGAGAGGGGGGAGGGTCAGAGGGAGAAGCAGACTCCCTGCCGAGCAGGGAGCCCGATGCGGGACTCGATCCCGGGACTCCAGGATCATGACCTGAGCCGAAGGCAGTCGCTTAACCAACTGAGCCACCCAGGCGCCCTGCATGCACATTTAAATTTGAAAAGCAAGGATTTAGGAGAGGTAGCTCAACAACTCTGTTACCTCAGACATCAGTAATGTCTTAAACATCTGCATCTGTACAAGACCTTTTAGATAGCTATATATTGGTAGACAGTAAAATTCCTCTTCAATTACTCTGAGGAGTAAAACTTCCTCCAAAATCCTATTTGCATATTCATCAATTTCCAGAAAACATACTCAATGCAGTGTTTTGAATTAATCAATTCAGTGCTTAAATGATGAAATTTGCAGTCTCAATAAAGCATGATAAACAGCTGCTGCCTTTCATTTCTGCCTCCACTAAAGGGGACTTAGAAATACTCACCGGAAACTCATCACTTCTCTGCTTCTTGGCAAAAAATATCCTTATCCAGGAGTTGGCACAACTTCCAAGTTGAAAGAAGCACTGGATTTTACATCTAGAAACATCTGCTGTAATCTGTGCTTAAAATAAATAGAACATAAACATCTTTTATTAATCTTTCTCTTCTCATCACTTCTACAGAACTTAGAGTCTAGGTCACAAAATAACATCACGTGGTAGAATGCTTTGCACTGTAAGATGTTTCATAATTAGATTGTAACAATGCCAAACAGTAATATAGATAATATGTGCTATAGAAATTCAATAAAGAAATTTGGATTGCTTGGGTAGTCAAACTATGTAGAGAAGGTTGGTATCAAACTTGGTACTGAGGGATAAGGATAGTGGACAGAAAAGGACATGAAAAAGCAATGACAATGACAAAGATATGAAGAAAGGATGAATAGCAAGTTCAATTAGTGAGAAAACATGTCTGTGATGTGTGATGTTAAGACTCACAATTAGAAATGCTGACCAAGACAGATTGCCATTAATTCCAAGTTGAATTTGAGTATTTCCTGTGGTAAATATACTTTGAGTAAGTAACAAAATGGAAGAAAACAAAAGTGCCTAAGGAAGAACATTTAATCAAGAACGGTATGCAACAGTTTAGTCCTCATGTTGATATTACAATGCTGGGCCTTTAATAAATTATTGCTGAATAGCAAAGGAATGAATATACAGTGTTTCATTTAGTTTTCAGGAAAAGAAATTAATCTTTTTTTTAAAAAGATTTTATTTATTTATTTGACAGAGACATAGCGAGAGAGGGAACACAAGCAGGGGGAGTAGGAGAGGGAGAAGCAGTCTTCCCCGTGGAGCAGGGAGCCCGATGTGGGGCTCGATCCCAGGGTCCTGGGATCACGACCTGAGCCGAAGGCAGACGCTTAACGACTGAGCCACCCAGGCGCCCCTTAAAGAAATTAATTTCTGAAGTCAGTGAACTCCTCTGCAATTTGTTTATGTGTTTCACAATTTTTAAAAGGGTGGTAACAATTGATAGAAAGTCATCAACAGAGACAACAAATGTAAATCACTTGTCTGAACATGGCTGTAAGTGAGACTCTGTCACGTTCTTGAGTAATAACCACAAGGGTGAATCAAAGTTCAGTTTTCCAGGATCAGTTTCTCAGATCCCTCTTGTCCCTCTTGTCTTCACTATGTCAGAAAACCTAGGCTTTAAGATGAGCTGAGACATTTTCCAACAGTCACTATGGTAATTTCTCTGCAGACGTTAGCAGAACTGTTACAGAATCACCATGTCAAAACCTCTCTATGAAACATTCATTTGTAGAATGGTTATGATGATACAGACACTTCCTGGAGCAGCATTAGTGTTCTTATGGGAACTCTACTTGGCAGATGTATGTTTCCCACCGAAAAGAGTAGGAAGGTGATTTGGACTACTGGCCATGTTTCATCAAAGATAGGTCTCTTTGATAGAACTGTAGAGTGAATAAAGAGGCTCCTCTCCTTTTGGGGAAGCTTCTTGTCAGAGAGGAGAGCAGGCTCGATCCATGTAATCCAAGTTTTTCTTCATTTCCACAATTTGAGATTATGGTAAACTAATAGGAGAAGAGATGATAGAGTAGAATGCAGAAGATTGCTTTAATATCCCATTCTCTCATGTCAGATAGAACTATTCAGAAGGCAGGCTAGTAATCAAGAGGAGATAGAAAAATAAAACCTGTTGGGTAGGGGAGTGAAAAGTCTAATGTTATAACCAAGTTTATATTTATTAAATTACCTGAATTATTAAATTTGGACCATTGGAAAAACAAGAGTTATAATGAATCAACAACTCAATCACCATAAACTACTCTGAGCACATAGAATGAGTTCAAAGCAATCCAGTTAACTTTCTTTCATTTGTTTTATATACTCAGTGATATTATAT
The DNA here is from genome assembly GCF_002201575.2 of Neomonachus schauinslandi. Classification (NCBI taxonomy): domain Eukaryota; kingdom Metazoa; phylum Chordata; class Mammalia; order Carnivora; family Phocidae; genus Neomonachus; species Neomonachus schauinslandi. The sequence goes on along the minus strand of NC_058410.1, from coordinate 102,403,085 downwards.
GTTCTTTTAGTGTAGAGATTATATCCAACGATATTGTGATTTGTCCACTGGATGCACACAATACATATATGTTAATTTATAAGATGAGCAAGGGCTGAATCTATCCTTCCATGAATAATAGGGAAATTGGAGTTTCTTTCATTGCTGAGTTGTGTTTTCCATCAGCCCACTGTGAAAGAAGCTGAATCTTAAGATGAAAATTGAACAAAGATTGGTATACTGAAAAGGGAGATTAGAGGCTCCCTAGAATAACTTTCTTTTTAGTGAATGGATCTTCTATTGTTCTACATGTATACATTCTGACTTGAAATGTGATTCTCCCAAGTCTGACTTCATGCTGGGTTAAAATACAAAGTCCTTTATGTAGTGGGATCTGAGAAGCTTCTAAAAGTTGCCCCTTCAGGATACAGATGTATTGAGCTGATGAGGAGTTTTTAATTTCCATATGCACAACCATTAGGGAAATGTCAAGAGAAATAGAATAAACCTGTTACCACCAACTGATCCCTGGAATTACTAGATCTCTTCTTGTGTTAATTGAGGAGTTTGGCTAAAAAACAATTGAATATTAGCCTGGCTGCACATTAGAATCACCTGGAGGACTTTAAGCATTTAGCGAGGTTTAGTGATTATCCTCAGATATTTAAATTTAACTGGTCTAAGATGCTCCTAGGCATCTGTAAGTTTAAAAAGCTCTTCAGATTGTTCTAATATGCCACTGAAATTGAGAAATCCTGAAGGTGGTCTCCAGTTCTAACACTCCAAGAAACTGGAAGACGGCAGGTCTGGTAAATTCCTTTTGAGGGACTATAGCTTCAATCGTCTGTTGTTACTCTAGTGAGGGATTCCCACATGCCAAATAATGCAAGAATTCACTCTCTGGTGCTCTATCTATGGGGGACTTATGACATTTCCAGTGAGTCCAATCAGCCTCCCAAAAGAAGAAATCATGCTCTTTGTTGATATCAAATTTCATCATGAATATGAGTCCCTGAGTATTTCTTCCAATTTTAGCTAATATTATGCTAATTTTAAAGATTATACAGATAAGAATTGGTTATTTCTCAAAAGTTGGATGAAATTAGTTCCTTTCTATAATATTCCTCCTGCAAAAAGATAGAGAAGTATTTGTTGGTGGAAAATTCTATAAAGACAATTCTTTTATAGCAGCTATAAATCCTTGCAAAAACATTACAAGTGATAAAATAATTCCAGTGGGTTATTGTCACCCAAAGATATTAGTTAGAACTTATAAAGCCATTGTTAGCCATGAGAAATTGTTATAAATATGTTTTTCTGTAAATTGCTGAGGAAATATAAAAATGTCTTATTAGTTTGGATTCAGTTTATTAGAAACATTTTGGGAACTGGAAATTTAACTAGCTGGCTGACTGGAGTTAAAGGTGACTGGCAAGAACCATCCTTCATAAACTACAAATTCAAAAAACTTCAGTTTGATCTAAGAGTTTAGCCTGAAGATTTGTCTCTGATTGAATTTGTAGGACCAAGGCTTATACATTTTCCCCATTGTTGGTCCTCATATTTTACTGCAGTTAATCATTCCTGGAAGTCTAGGGCTTAATTGAGAATTTATGTGCATCTTTTGTTTTGAAGAGCTGTGGTACTCTGCCACATGAGGCCTCGCTTAGAGTAGCTTCAGTTTGGAGTAGGATAAATGTTTCTCACAGGTGAACATTTCCCACAGTTCCATTATCAAGTTGTCTTATGAGAGGCTGTGTTCTTACCAGAGGCTGGTAAGAACCTAGGCTCAAACAACAAAAAGTGTTGACAGGAGACAAACTAGAGCAGGAAGCACTAGAAGAGGAGGAGAAAGAACTTAGGTAATGGGAATGTCAGGAGTCACTTTCAGAGTCAGTCTTGGCTCTGTACTCAGTACAATGTCTGGCACCCAATTGTTATCAGCCTGGAGTGTTTCCTCTATATTGGGTATTGAGCTACATACATACTTTTCCCTACATTATTTTATTTATAGCTCATCACAACTATATGGGGCTTTCTGCCCCCTTTAGGCCCAAGTACCATAGTTTTTGCCTTGAGACTTCATTCTTTAGATGGTCACCTCTGGCTTTCCTTTAGCAGTATTTTTCTTCTAGTCAAGGGGATGTGTCTATCTAGGACCCTCCCCCTTTCTAGACTATGTTCTAGGTCTTTGGGACTGTGGTATTCCTTGTCCAAATGGCCTGAGTTCACTTCCCAGGACAATGCAGGCCTCATTCCCAAGGATAGGTCACAACTGTAAAAACAAAATCTGAAGGGAGGCAACTCAGAGCTGGTATGGGGCCCCATGTGAGGAAACCATTTGCCTTCTATCTTGTTGCTCAGTCAGCCTCAACATATTGTTTCCATCTCATAGCTCAAAAGAGCTAGCTACTTCAGCTCTGGCTATCCTATTCTCATTTCAGCCAGGGAGAAGAAGAAATGAATGAAAAAGTCCATCTTCTTCCTTCAAGGGCTCTTACAAAGCTCTCCTTACATCATTAGCCAAAATGTGTGTGTGTGTGTGTGTGTGTGTGTGTGTAAAAGAAAGAGAGATAGAGAGCAGACAAGAGACTGAAGGAGGAGAAAAGGTCTTGTTAAAGGCATAGTTATTTTGTATTATCTGGCACATTTATTGAAATGATACACATTTATTTAAATTTTATATTTTCATTGTGTACTATTTGTCATGATTTATTCCTCTCTCCCCTCAGAATGATTCCTTTTTTTTTTTTGATTGCATGACATTTTTTTCTAAATTGCTTGAGGTTATTATTGCATTTTTCTCTCCACTCTATATGAGGATTTCTATTCAAAAGAATGTAGTTACTATCAACATTCAAATGAATATTTAATAAAGTTAATCTCTTTGTTAACCACTGGAGTAACATAAAGAGATAGGATGACTTTAACTCTCAGTATTCCCTTTCCTTTCTGAGGCTGAAATAAACACATTGGCAGGCAGAAAACTAGAGCTAGAATCACTGAGAGAGGAGGAAGGAAATGTTTTAGGTAATAGAGGGAATGACATTCAGGAGCCTGGGTACTTGGGGCACTATAGGCAACTATTGTCTGCTATTTTAACTTAGCTTTGTTATAAGCCAAAACCAATTATTATTATATTTTACACCACTAATTTATCTTTAGATGTACATGCATGATTATTCTTTTTGCTCACCAGTCTCACTTGCATTTCAGATATTCTTTCTGGAATATATTTTTTTTCTTCTTCTTCTGTTAGGTCGTTTAGAAGTTCTTGAATTAAAGTTTTGTTTGAAAATGCCTTTGTTTTCATTCTTGAAAATAGATATTCTGAGTGACCAATATGATTGGACACTTATTTCCTCTCTGAATTTTGAATATATGTTTTGCTTTTTACTTGTTGCCATTATTTCTCTTGAGAATTTGTCATTCTAATCATGCTTTTGTTATTATTATTTTTTTTGCAGCTGCTGTTAAGATCTTTTGTACTTTGCAATTTCACCATGATTTGTTTAGATGAGAATTATTTTAATTTATGTTGTTTGGAATTCTTTGCCTTCCAACTGTTATTATTCATCACTTAATACTAGGAAGTTACCAGGTGTTATCTCTTTAACTATTACTTCTATGTAATTGTTTTATTATTTCTTCCTGGTGTCTATTTAAAAATTATTTTGGATCTTCTCACTTTATTCTCCATGTCTCTAACATTTTCCTTCATATGTTTTATTTCTTTATTTCTGTGCTGCATTTTGTGTACTTTCTTCTGATCTCTCTCCCATTCACTGATTCTCTTTAGCTCTGTTACTTAATACCTCATTAAATTGTTAATTTTAATTATATTGATTTTTAAAATAACTTTTCCCTATTCTTTATTAAGTATATCTAATTTCCTTTTCTACTTTCTGGTAATCTTTTTATCCTAATATATTTTGAACTCTGTCTTATTTTCCTAAATTTACTAAGCACGTCTCTTCAGTGTTCTTTTTTGAACATTTTCAATATCTGAACTTTTGTAAGTCTGGTAATGTTATTTCTGTTTCTTCTCATTCATGGTAGTTTGTTTACCTTTGTGTTTGGCATATTTTTTATTGAGAGCCTGTATTTGTTGACATTGTGTGTTGGGTATGTATTTTTCCATAGATTTTTGGATTGCTTCTTCAAAGTACCTGGGTAAAAAAGATCTAGGTCCAATATAAATTGCAATTCTTGGCTTATGTATTTTGAGCTGAATAAATATAGTAGATTTAGAATGCAAAATATTTGAAGGCCAGCCTTGACCACATTGTCTCAATGAAGGTTTTATTTACAAAAAGACTCCACTTAGTGCTAAGGCCAAGTTAAACATGGTACTTCATTAATGTTACTGTTTGTCTCTATGGAGTGTCTTTTTCTGCTATAGCTATTATTGTATGGGATTTGTTCAACTCCTTGCTTTTGAAGCTGTAGGTAATGTGAAATCTACATATACTCCCACATTAACTTTCAGTTCCAGTGCTGGCTTAAATCTGTGGTCCTCACTTCCTGATTACACCTAACTTGAGTTATTTCCTTGATTTTCTGCAAGCTCATCTTGTAGTTTGAAAGACTATTTTGAATTATTTTGTTAGATGTTCCATAGCAGGAGAATTTTGCAATTTCTAGGCCATTATAATTTTGGAAAGAGAAGACTCTTATTAAACCATAGAAAATTGTTCTATTTTTGGTAGGAATACATTTTAAAAAAAGAATTTAAAATGCTACCAGGCTCAAATAAATTTCCTTGATTTTCAGGATGCTTATATTATATAAGAGTCAGACAATGATTTTAGGTATGATTAGGTATTATCAGCAATATGATTGTGATAAAAACCCATCTGAAACAAGGCTGCCTTGCTCTTTAACTTAGTAGCTGTGTAAGATTTGGGGCATTTATTAATATCTTTGAGCCTCAGTTTTCTCCTTACGGATAGTCTGAATAACAACCTCTTAAGGTTTCTCTGCAGAATGAATATATTGGTACATGTAAAACACTTAGAGAAATGCCTAGTACATGGTAAGACTAAAAAAAAAAATCTGGTCATTATTATCATGATAGGAATTGGTGATAACAATTAGAAGATTGAAAATGAAGTAATTTGGAACAGGTTTTTGGCATGTGTACTCTAGCTAAAGACAGTCAAGACCTGCAGACCTAAGAAAAAATTTACCTTTCTTTTAAACTACAGAAAATAATTTAGATAGGGGACTTAGCCCAGAAAGACAGCTACTACCAAGAGATAATATTTTTATCTGAGTGACCTGACAAACATCTAATTACCAAACATCTGCTTTTCTGATCATCCTGTGAATCACCTTCCTTTTGAAGTCCCAGGCTCTTATTCCATTCCTTAGCTCAGGATGGCATATAAGTCTCATTTGCCCAGCTTGTTTTTGGGTCTCATATTCTTATGGGGCTCCTATATATGTGTAATTAAATTGATTTTTCTCTTGTTAATCTGTCTTATGCTAATTTAATCATTAGAGTAGCCAAAGAATCTAAAAAGGTAGAAGGAATTTTTTTTCTTCCCCAACACAAATTAATCATATAATCAACAGCATAAAAGAAAAAGTAATGATAGGCAACATCATTTAGTATTTGGGCTCATATATTTCATGTTTCATTTAAAATGAACTGAGTTACAAAGCTTTCAATAAATGAACAAAAGATAGATTTAAGAATTTTTAAAATAAGACTTGAGTTAGAGTGTTCTTTTAAATATGCCTCTAAGCAAATATATGAGAAATTGATCTTAAAAAGCATATAAACTTAACTTATACATTTTGGTTAAATGACATCACAAATATATTAACCTGACTAAACGGTGTGCCTTAATTTAGGTTTAACATTCAAAAGTGGTTTTGACATAAATTTGATCATCACTGGGGCACCTGGGTGGCTCAGTCAGTTAAGCATCTACCTTTGGCTCAGGTCATGATTTCAGGACCCTGGGATCAAGCCCCACATAGGACTCCCTACTCAGCAGGGAGCCTGCTTCTCCCTCTCCCCCTGCTCATTCTCTATCTTGCTCTTTCTCTCTCTCTTAAATAAATAATAAATAAATAAATAAAATATTAAAAAAATTTGATCATCATTTTGGAAAAATCCAGAGTTTGTAACAAATGGCTGCTGCTATTAGAATGTATTTTCTATTAATACTTATTTATCTTCTTTAAAAAATGTATTTTATAGGCAAAGAGCAGTTCTTATCTCCAGTATTTCACAAGTAGGTGTATTCAGCTATAAGTATGTTGTTAAAATTATATTTAATCTCTTTCTCCAACCTGCAGAAGAGAAACAACCTGAATTAATATTAGCCCATGTAAAAATATGCACTGTAGGTTTACTGAAAAAGAATTTAAATTCTTCCCCTCTGGAGGAATATGTAATGCACCATTTGTTATTCAGTGCACCTTAGGACATTCATGCTTGAAACTTCATAGAAGAAGTATTTAGGTTAGGAGTTTTGTTTGGTGATAGGATTCTTCAGAAATAAAATAAGTCCTTCTCTAATGTGGGATACAAGAATTCATTTTTTTATATGCCTATTCCTCAAGACTGATATTTTGATTTAGGCCTATAACATTCTTGAATCCCTCTTGTTAGACATAGTTATAAAAAAGGTGGAATTTGGTGTTGTGGACTTAAAAGTAGAAGTAAAGAAGATGAGAGATTAGGAGTCAGATTTTCCCAGTGTGTCATTTTGAGATAAAAGGAGACTGTAACAAAAACAAAAAGCTAGCTTTATAATTGTGAAGGGGTACAGAATTTGTCACCCCAAAATATAACTCTTTGGCATAAGAATTATTTTAAAGAGATAGCAGATATAGGAAAAGTTCTGAAAACCTAGTAAAAATTACCCATTTGTAAGACATTTACATTTATAAGGAAAAATCTCCATTTGTAAGAGTGTCTCCCTCTCAGTACCAAGATGAGGGGGATGACCAAATCTCTAGAAACTCTTATCAGTGGAGAAGGCAGGACTTAAATCTGCATAATAACCATACCGTTATTCACTGTGCTTTTCCTAGTAACCTTCCATAACTGCATCCTTTCTCCAATATCTTTCTTTTGCCTTAGCTGAAGATGGTATCTAAGCTGGTGGCTTAGGCCATTTCAGAGAGTTACTCAGTATTTTTTGTTTTGTTTTGTTTTTGATGCATAGTTGACATATAACATTATATTAGTTTATGGTGTACAAAATAATGATTGATATTTGTATATGGTACAAAATGGTCACCACGATAAGTCTAGTTACCATTAGTCACCATACAAAGTTACAGTTTTTTCTTGTGATGAGAACTTTTTAAGATTTACTTTTTTGGCAACTTTCAAATAATACACTACAATATTATTATTATAGTAACCATGGCATACATTAATTACATCCCTATGACTTATTTATTTTATAATCAGAAATTTGTACCTTTGACCCCCCTCACCCATTTTGCCTATTTCCTAACCATCCCTCTCATCTGGCCACCACAATTCTGTTTCCTGTATCTATAAGTTTTGTTTTGTTCATTTTTTTTTTTTAGCTTCAACATATAAATAAAATCATATGGTATTTATCTTTCTCTGTCTATTTCACTTAGCATAATACTTTCAAGGTCTATACATATTGTTGTGAATGTCAAGATTTCGTTAATTTTTATGGCTGAGTAGTGTCCATTGTAGATATATATCCTATCTTCTTTATCCATTTATCCGTCAATGCACACTTTGGTTGTTTCCATATCTTAGCTATTGTAAATGATGCTGCAATGAACATAGGGGTTTTAAAATAGTTTTCATATCCTTTGCATAAATACCCAGAAGTGGAATTGCTTGAACATATCCTAGTTTTATTTTTAAATTTTTAAGGATTCTCCATGCTGGTTTCTACAGTGGGTGCACCAATTTACAATTGCATCAAAAGATTCCCTTTTCTCCACATCCTCACAAATACTAGTTATTCCTTGTCTTTTTTTTTTTTAAGAGGGGGGAGAAGCAGAGGGAGAGAGAGAATCCCAAGCAGGCTTCACACCCAGCATGGAGCCTGATATGGGGCTTGATCCCAGGACCCTGAGATCATGACCTGAGCCAAAATCAAAAGTGGGATGCTTAACCAACTGAGCCACCCAGGTGCCCCTTCTTGTCTTTTTTATAGTAGCCATTCTAACAGATGTAGAGGATGGCTCTCACTGTGGTTTTGATTTGCATTTCTCTGATGATTAGTGATGATGAGTATTTTTTATGTGTCTGCTCGTCATCTGTTTGTCTTCTTTGGAAAAATGTCTATACAGGTCCTCTGCCCATTTTGTAATTGGATTTTTCTTTTTTTTCCTTTCTTTTCTTTTTTTTTTTTTTTTGCTATTGAGTTGTATGTGTTCTTTATATATTCTGAATATTTACCCCTTATCAGATATATGATTTATAAATATTTTCTTTCATTCAGTAGAATGCCTTTTCATTTTGTTGTTGGTTTTCCTTGCTCTGCAGCTTTTTAGTTTGATTTAGTCCAACTTGTTTGTTTTGCTTTTTTGCCTTTGCTTTTAGATACTCAGTTTTCCTGAGTATCTATCACTTATATATATACAGGAGGTATGCATGTTATTAAATTTCTGTATATTTTCCCCTCTTAATCTGTCTTTTATTATAGGGGCATCTCAACCAAGAATCTAAAAGGGTAGAGGAAAAATTATTTTTTATTCTCCTACAATTTCAAAACCAGCATTTGTTGCCAGTAGGTATTGAGCGACTATTGATATCAGATGAAAATGATCTGCTATATCCTCATGATTGCTGGACAGAAGTTCTTACAGTTAAAGCACAGGCTCTGCAAATTTTAATATCAGAGATGTTTTGAGAAACACAACTATAACAAACTCAGTAGGAAAAATCAACTTGATCTAGTGTTTTATCTAGTTAAGTGCATAGATTGCTTACATCTCTGAGATCACAATGGGAACCTTAAGGTGGTATCAAAAATTTTTCAAAGGTGGGGCACCTGGGTGGCTCAGTCAGTTAAGTGTCCAACTCTTAATTTCGGCTCAGGTCATGATCTCAGGGTCCTGGGATCGAGCCCCAGGTCAGGCTCTGTGCTCAACAGAGAGTCTGCTTGAAGATTTCTCTCCCCCTCCTTCTGTCCCCTCTCTTTGCCCTTCCCTCTGCTCTCTCTCTCTCAAATAAATAAATAAATCTTTAAAAACTTTTTCAAAAAGACATTTTCATTAAAAATGCCTAAGCAAGGGCACCTGGGTGGCTCCGTTGGTTAAGTGACTGCCTTCGGCTCAGGTCATGATCCTGGAGTCCCAGGATTGAGTCCCACATCGGGCTCCCTGCTTGGCGGGGAGTCTGCTTCTCCCTCTGACCCTCCCCCCTCTAATGTGCTCTCTCTCTCTCTCTTTCAAATAATAATCTCAGGAAACAAACTGAGGGTTGCTGGAGTGGGGAGTGGGGTGGGAGGGATGGGGTGACTTGGTGATACACACTGGGGAGGGTATGTGCTCTGGTAAGCTCTGTGAATTGTGCAAGACTGTTGAATCTCAGATCTGTACCTCTGAAACAAATAATGCAATACATGTTAAGGAAAAAAAAAAAAGGTAGCAGGAGGGGAAGAATGAAGGGGGGGAAATCGGAGGGGTAGACGAACCATGAGAGACAATGGACTCTGAAAAACAAACTGAGGGTTCTAGAGGGGAGGGGGGTGGGAGGTTGGGTTAGCCTGGTGATGGGTATTGAGGAGGGCACGTTCTGCATGGAGCACTGGGTGTTATGCACAAACAATGAATCATGGAAAACTACATCAAAAACTAATGATGTAATGTATGGGGATTAACATAACAATAAAAAAAAAAGAGAAGAGTAAAAAAAAAAATCTTTTAAAAAAGAAACGCCTAAACAAAAGCCTGAGATTTTCCTAGGAACCAAGGAAATTAATTGTATTTACTGAAAGTTAATTGTAATTATTAGTATTAATGTAAGATTTTAATTATGATTGATAGTCTCTTTATTTTTATCTTCATGCATGTGAATGACACAAAGGCTTTCCTAGGTTTACCCATAAACACGGTTCTCCAGTTTTTTCTCATAAAGGTTAAAATTATTCAAGCACACATTTTCTCAGCATGGTGGACTTCAGGAAGACTTTGCTTTTGGGTAAAGAACACTGTCTCTGAATTCTATTTCATTAAGATGAGGTTGTGATTTGTGTCCCTACAACAACTTCAAGGTTCAAATGTGCCATCATTCTGCCTTATATCTCTGTCCTTATAAATAATATTTCATGAAGTAAAAAGCTATAAACATGGAGAAATATTGAAGAAATCATTTATTTTAAGTATGTATAAACTAGCCAAACAGATTTAGGAGTCATAGTAAAACACAGCAGGTTCTTCTAAAATCAGAAAATGATATGTTAGCATTATTTCTCTGGGCTCAGCATCAGGTCCTATATGAGGTATGCAACAATGTCATACAAATAGCAGGTGCTTTAACTGATTAGTTAGTGTAACCAGTTCATTATTCTAGGTTGATTGAATGAGATGAAAGTAGGAATTAAATTTTATCTCCCCTTACATTACAGTTTTTCAATTATGAAAAGATCTGACTTCATTGCCTCTGGCTATCTCAACTGGGAATCATAGGTTTTCCCACCATTATTATTTAAATATGGTGCCATTTTAAGTTATTAACAATCTAAGCCCAAATAAATAAAATTTTACCCTTTCTTCAGTTTAAAGCTTATCCTTTTCACTGAAGCTCCCTACATGAACCAACACTCAGAACAATTTTTGTAGGAATTTTCTTCTCACTAAATGTTTCTTCAAGGCCTTCACATTTCCTACACTGACTACATTGGGTGCATTGACTACAGTACTATGAAATGGTTTGAGGTCACCTGTTAATAAGTCCTGCATGGATGGTCTTTAGGATAGGTGATTACCTAACACTGATTGTCCTCAGTTGTTATTCTAACTCAGTCAAAGTCCCTTTTAACATCTTTTTACATTTACCAATACAAAAATAGTTATACCCAACCAATGCTCCAGACACTGTGCCAAGACATGGTAACATTGATATAATTCAGGATTAAGTAAGGGTAAAATAAATTATATTAATCGAATAGTTTTTTTTAAGAAACATGCATAGTCAGAAAATACTTTTATGAATAAATTAGATTTTAATATTTATTTGGAGAGGGATTTGACTTTGTTTCACTTGGTGTCAGCTGGGTTTTTTGGAAATATATAATGAATTACTACCACCTAATTTTCAGATCCACTGAAGTTTCATGCACTGTCTCAATCATATCTTTTATGGAAAAGATGAGATTATGATCGCACTTTGCATTTAGTGTTTTTTAGTCTGAAGCAATGCTCCAGTCTTTCTGTGCCCTTATTGATCTCGATACTTTTGAAAATTACAGGCCAACAATTTTGTAGAATGCCCCTTGATTTTGTTTGTCTGATGTTTCCTCATTATTAGATTTAAAATATACTTCTTTGGCAGGTCTGTTAGAGGATTGATGCTGTGCTCCCTTCCTTGCCTCTCTCAGCCACACACATTTCAGTATGTCCCATTATTGCTGATGTTCACTTTGATTACTTCATTAAGGAGATGCCTGCCAGGCTTCTTCCATGTAAATTTACTCATTTTGCTTCTGTAATCAATAGTTATTTTGTACTTCTGAAAAGGCAACTTTGAAAGGATGTAAAGTCTGCATCCAATTTGTACTTTATTAATGTGTTTGTGTTTTCATGGTTGCTTACCTTCCTCTGACTCATCTAATATTTCTCAAATGATTGTTTCAGGAGAAACTGGATGAGGAAGATAAAGAGTAAAAGCAAAAATATTATAATTAAACTGAGATCATTGAGCTCAGGATATTCATTTTACAACGCAGGAAACTTGAGATCCAGGAGGGTTAAGTGAGACACCTGGGGCCAGAAGCTATGAATCTTCACTCACAGCCATGGCCTTGACATAGCAACAAACTTCAAATCAGTTTTTATTATTGACCGTCACTATCATGAGTGAGTTTTTCAGTGCAGTTTATGGCCATGAAAAAATTTTTTTGAAAGATTTGAAAATATGAATTAATGAATTCTGCCTATAATATTTTATCTTAAAAATATTTTTCAGCCATTGTCTCTTTTTATTTTTTATTGGAGTTACACCAGATTGGGAGCATTAGCCACAGACATGAAATTGAGCAAGTGTCTCACAACCTTCTCAGACACTCTTCCAACCAAACTTAAGTTCAAGTTTTTAAGGAAAGCCCTTGGTATGACTTTTGAGACATGAGACTACAATCTTCCATATTCTGTTCTAGAGTAAATTATTATCTTCTTCCTAAATATCTATTGAAGCTTTCTCAAGTTGAGTGGACTTCAAAAACAATGATTTCGTATGATAAAAAATAATACATGTACATGCAGAACCAAAATTTTAGCATGGAAACAAATCCGTAGAACTTAGCTAAAACATAGTGATTCTTGGACCTGCACTCAGAGATTTACTCAGTTAAGTGTGGGTTGGGATCTAGAGGGCTGCATTTTAACAATGAATCAGAAATTTTTGGTGCAGATGGGCCCAGGAACACACCATGGAAGCACTGCAGTTAATGTAGATTAATCATTTAAAAAAAAATAAAGCTGATGTTAGAGTTCTCATACAACCTAAGGATAGGGTAGAAGAGACTGATTATTTAGCTGAGGGCTTAAAACCAGTTCTCATCCAATGATTGTAGGCATGCATTTAAAACTAGATTTTATCAGTATACTATAAGGTTAGATATAAAATAAGAAATCAAGGTATGTTTCTTACATGCATGTTTCTTGGATAGATTTTGGCCCCACTGCTTCTGTACCAATTCAACAAAATATGACCCTTTTTGAAAACTTCTTTATTGTGTATAACCCTTTCTGCTTGTACAAAATTGGATAGTTCACATGAACTATCATTTTTTTCTTTCAAATAAGGAAGTCAGAACACAGAGAGTTGAAAGTATTTCCAAATAGTATGGAGGTAGTTGCTGGAAAGCCAGGTCTAGAGCTTGTTGCCCTAGACTTAGGGTCTTTTTGATATTTTTTTCCATTGCACTAAGCTATATAATATAAATCTACATGCTTTGTCTTCAAAATAAAAAGTGGTCATAGTACACAGTAGCTATAATTAATTTCCTTTTGTAAATTTACCCCCATATTCTGTTCCCAGCACTAGAGGGAAAACAAATAAAAGGGCAAATCCCAACTATTTGTTCAGTTTCCCTTTAGTGTGTCTTACCCTAACTTCTCAGGCCTTTGTGATTTCAGAGAATTTCCAACTGTATTTGTCAAGGGGCAAATCCCCAAAACTGATGAAGCATGTCAGACCTTGAATTCTTGCCAAATTGCAAACATTCTAATATTTTAATTATGTGTTCTATCATATTCATGATTTCTTCTCATTTTTCTTCCTGCCCTGGGAAATCTTTGCCTGGAGGTTATATTCTATTGCCCCACACACACTGAAAGAAAAAGGACTCATATTTTTCTTAGTGTTGATTAAATTCCTAGTCAGCAATATATTTCTCTGTGGAATGCTTTTTGTTTTTCTTTTTATCATCTGTTACGTGTTCTAGCAAATAATTTTCTTATTGCTCTTAACTGACTTTGTAATGAGTCAGTCTTCGTTCTCTAAGAATTTTCTATTGCAGTCATGTGGCAAAATCAATTGGCAGGAATCAGGAATATAATAGGTTGCACAATCACATTAACCTCCTATGTCCATGGTTTATCAAGGGAATTCAATTTAATTCAGTAGTATTCAATCAGTGTTTATTGATTTTCTCCTTTATGCCAGGTAATTCTCCATATGGTAAGAATGTAAATATGCATACATTCTAGATCCATGCCATCAAGAAAATATAGTCTAAGGGGAAGAAGACAGATAAGTAATGAGGATTTGTAATTGTCTGTGAAGACTAAATTTAGGTATTATTAGAAGAGGACAGTGGCCTCCAAATCATATTTTAACAGTGTGGGAAGACCTTCTATAAGAGGTAATACATTCTCTGAGTCTTAAAGCAGGAGACAACTATGATTATCACAGGGCTCAGAGAGAGTAACTCACAGAGAATGCAAGGACAGGAAACAGAGAAATAACAAGGTATATTCAATAAAATTCAGAAGTATTCCAGAAACCCAGAGACAGGACTGGTTACATAGTATGCGGGACTCAAAATGAAAAATGTGGGATCCTTTGTTAAATTACTAAGAATTTCAAGATCATGACAGCTTTATTAAAGTGTAATTGACAGATAAAATGATTTTGTTTCCTTTGGATATATGCCCAGAAGTGGGACTGCTGGATCATATGATAGTTCTATTTTTAATTATTTGAGGATTGAGGCCCAGACACTGGTATTTTTCTAATTATATGGAGGTTCCTCAAATAATTTCCACAGTGGCTGCATCAGTTTGCATTCTACCATTTCCTCATAAACACTCATTGTCTCTTGTCTTTTTGATAATAGATGTAACTAGTAGGGGGCCCTTGTGAACATGGGGTCCTTTACAAAACAGATCACATGCCCATGAAACAGGTCTGAGCAAAGACCTGGGGTAGAAAGGATAAGGTTGGGAGGGATGTTTGTAGGACAGGAAAGTTGGTGAATGATGAGGTAAAGAGAGGCCAGATCAAGATAAGCCCTGCATGATATGTCAAAAAGTTTGAGGTAACCCAAATCTATCTCTTGCTTGAAAGTACATGAATATATGTATCACTATTTCATATTTGTGAAATGTAATATTTTTTAAACTTTCAACCACAAAACTTTCCTTCCATAAAAATGAAAGAATTATTTAGTAAAGCGGAAAGAAAATGAGATAATAATTCTAACAGCTATAAAAAGAATGGAATTATATCATGATTTCACTCATATATAGAATTTAAGAAACAAAACAAAGGAACAAAGGAAAAAGACAATCTAAAAAGCAGACTCTTTTTAAAAAAATTATTTATTCATTTGAGAGAGAATGAGAGAGAGAGAGCATGAGAGGGGGGAGGGTCAGAGGGAGAAGCAGACTCCCTGCTGAGCAGGAGCCCAACACGGGACCCGATCCTGGGACTCCAGGATCATGACCCAAGTCAAAGGCAGTCGCCCAACCAACTGAGCCACCGAGGCACCCAGATGCAGACTCTTATATACAGAGGGGAAGTGGATGGGGGTTGGGTGAAATAGGTAAAGGGGATTAAGAGTATACTTATCTTGATGAGCAATGAGTAATGTATAGAATTGTTGAATCACTATATTGTACACTTAAAACTAAACAAACACTGTATGCTAACTAAACTGGAATTAAAAAAGGAAAAAGAACTTAATCACACATTAAGAGTGATGCAGGATTATCTTTATAAAGGATTCAAATTGCACAGTGTCACAGTGTACTTTCCATTGCTTCCAAATAAAGAGAACCCTGGTGATCTGAGCTTTTCCCATCCTCGCTTTCCATTTTCATCCTTCTTTTAATATAAAGATGACATAAAAAGAAATCCTCAATTGTGGTTAGGTTTAACTTACTACCTAATCATTTTCTTTGTCCAAAAAATGTATTTAAGGATTTCTTCCAAGTAACCAGCTTGTTTTGTTAACTGAGGTCCCAAGGGCCTCATCGAAGTCAGTGTGATTTTCTAGCTGCTTATTGGAATAGAAAAATCTAACTGATCAGCCTCAGTTTTATAAACATATCCATGGAATATATGAAACTATTCTCAGCAGAGAAGCAAGTGAAATATGAATGAACAAAAGATGTTTTGTGTATATTCATTTCATTAACTTTTTATTGTCAATATTATTCAGGAATTCCCTCATTTTAAATAACCATGAGTACTGTTTTCAAAAGCTGTTTCAACCAAATATCATGAACTAATATTTGAATGGATATCAATACCTAAAAAATCTGCTTTTAAATTTGCAAGAGAAAGAACTATTGGCTAAAATTCAAAAATAAGGCAACGTATTTGATGAGGGGTTCATGATTTATAGTTCTAAGCAGTCATTTTCTTCCTTGGTAGTTCATTACTGGCTGCCAGAAGCTGTTCTTTTCCGGACCCTGTACTCAGTGGTCACTGCTATTACTGAAGGCAGGAGATACATTAGGTGGTGAGGGAGCTATGGACCAACTTGAGTTATTTTCATATGGATAGCAGTAATAAATGCATAGAAATGATAACCATAAGCAGATCCCAACAAATGTCAAAGGGTAGCAATCATGCAGAGCATGTTTTCTGATCACAATGAGATAATAATTAATAATTTCAAAAATTAAAAGTACACTTCTAAATAAAAAAAATAAAAATAAAAATTGGAGTTATAGGGGAAATATTTATAAAAAAACAACTTAACACAGTGCCTAAGGGAAGTCAGCATTATTCAACACTGATGCCCACCACAACAGGGAGATGAGCTGTCCCAGCTGGCCTGAGACTCTCCAGGTTTTAGTCCTGAAAGTTCTGCATCCAGGAACAACTTCAATCACAGGCATATTGGGATGTTTGGCCACTCTATATGACAACTAGAACCTTTAAGAAAACAGTGTGGACAGAATAAATAGATTCTGTTGAGTTAGGGACAGGGTAATTTATTACCCAATTTGGGGCTATATTTAAGAGTGAAAAGGAGCACTATTAAAATTATATTGTGATAACATGCATAATCTGGGACAGACTAAAACAGGGCCAGCAAAGTTTTTCTGTAAAGGGCAAGAGGAAGTGTAAGAGTATTTATGAGAAGAGTGTAATAGAGCATGGCTGAGTCAAGAAACAGAATAAACTAGAAGAGCAATAAGAGTTTCTTGAGGTTAGTGTTGTAAGTTTGATTTTGGACACCCAAACCAGTATTTCCAAAATTCCTCTTCTCACCTTCTATCGTTCATCTTTGTAATCTCAGTTGTCTCCATATGGGGATCTTTCTTGCTTTATATTCCTGAGGCCAAAGGTGCAGTATACTTGAATAACTGAAAGAGGACTCTGGTGTCTCCTGGTGATTTATTTTTGTCAAAAATCAGCAGTCTAAATACCGCAGGACACGAAACTCAAGATACCATAACAGATATATTGGGATCCCTTATAATGTTGGTGCTGGGGCAAAGGTTGACAACTATCTCAAAGGCCAGTTATGAACCAACAAGTACAAGTGGTGTTTGGAATAGCTGTGATATCTTACAGATTCTGACTTGACCTGTATGACAATTCTGATTGGCTGTGAGCTGAATTTTGGGGCAGAGGAAAAACATATTTACACTGAAAGAATGTAAAATAAAGGCTCTTAAGTTCTGGCTTATTAGAGAAATAGTAATACTAGTTAATGTTATAAAAATTATTTTAAGGACACCTGGGTGGCTCAGTCAGTTAAGCATCTGCCTCTGGCTCGGGTTATGATCCTGGGGTCCTGGGATCGAGTCCCACATAGGCTCCTTGCTCAGTGGGGAGCCTGTTTCTCCCTCTGCCTGCCAGTCCCCCAGCTTGTTCTCTCTCTCTCCCTCAGACAAATAAATAAATATAATTAAAAAATTATTTTAGGGCACCTGGGTGTCTCGGTTACATGTCTGCCTTTGGCACAGGACATGATCCCAGGGTCCTGGAATCGAGTTCCACATCAGGCTCCCTGCTCAATGGGGAGTCTGCTTCTCTCTCCCTCTGCTGCTCTCTCTCTCTGTCAAATAAAAAATAAAATCTTTAAAAAATAAAAAAAATATTTTAATACTGCAGTTGGAAATGTCATAGGATAGTGCTTGAGAGCATACATTGCCCAGGTTCAAATGTTAGCTGCTTCTGTGAATGGTTGTGAACTTTGAGCAGGTTACTTAACTGCTCAGCTTCCTTGTTTGTAAAATAGCAGTAATAGTATCATCTACTTCATGGTGTTGGGATGAGGAGTAAATCAATCAATACCTGTAAAGCACTTAAAGTGATGCATTATCCATAATAAACCTGCAATAAATGTTCACTGTTATTATAGGACACTTTGTTTTTGGAAAGAACCTTTAAGTATAGGATCTATATGTTTGCACAATTATCTTGCACAACTTCAGAAAAAAAAAAGATTGTGTTCATTTGTTTTATTCAGCAAATACATATGTTTTGAGAGCCTAGTGTGTGCCAAATGTGGTACCATGTTGCAAAGTATATAAAATAAATATAAAAACCATGAAGAGTCTGGGATTTTGTAGAGCTTGCAAGCTAACAAGTTAGCTTACCACAGTTTCATGAATGCTGGCAGAAGACCTAAGACTCTGGATCAAAGTCAAAGATAGTTTCCTAGTCACAGCACTAGCAGTCACCAGAGTACCAGCATTTTTGTACCAGTTTCTGGAGCCTCAATTCCACAGCATAACGCAAAGAGGTTCTTATTATACCTACACATACAGTGGATTATGTTACAGGAGAGGAACCCTGAGTTTAGAAATCCCAAATATTTGCCTGTAGGCAGTAAGTGTGGCTGCCTTTTGCTCCAGAGAAAGATATAATCTTCAACTCACAGGGCTGTTAACTATACCAAGATCCTTGAAAAAATAGTCCGTGAAAAGAAAAAAAAAAAGTGGCATTCATGAAGCCTACATTCATGTGGAGGGGAGAAAATAATAAGAAGAAATGGTGGGTTAAAATAAGGATATACCACAAGAATACCCTGGCAAATAATAATCCCTTGAGTCCACTGAGGCTAAGCACCTCAGAGTCATGGTTTGTGTGAGTAGCTGTGCTTTAAGGAAAGAAAAGTAGGATAAGAAGTATTCATTTCTGGAAGGGACCTGGGTCCTACAGATTTATTTGGTGTGTCACAACCTGAGTACCACAGGGAACACTCTCTCCAAGAGTAGTCACAGTGTGTACCTACTAACGGTTAATTTTCTTCTGACCAGAGAGTCCCTGGTCTTTAATATCTCACAGTGCTTGTGCTTTATTATGCCATGTTCCCTGGATGACTTTTCTATAGTGAATGGTTTTTGTGCTACACCAGTATCCCTTTGGGTTTCTAAATATAACTCTTTTTTTTTAATTTAAATTCAAGTTAGTTAAAATATAGTGTATTACTGATTTCAGGAGTAGAATTTACTGATTCTTCAATTACATATAACACCCAGTGCTCATCCCAACAAGTGCCCTCCTTAATGCCCATCACACATTTATCCCATCCCCTGCCCACCTCCCCTCCAGCAAACCTCAGTTTGTTTCCTAGAGTTAAGCATCTCTTATGGTTTGCCTCCCTGTTTTCATCTTATTTTTCCTTCCCTTCCCCTACGTTCATCTGTTTTATTTCTTAAATTCCACGTATGAGTGAAATCATATGATATCTATCTTTCTCTGACTGACTTCTTTCACTTAGCATGATACACTCTAGTTCCATCCACATTATTGCAAATGGCAGTATTTCATTCTTTTTGATTGCCAACTAATATCCCTTTGCGTGTGTGTATGTACACGCACACACCACATCTTTATCCATTCATCAGTCAATGGACATTTGGGCTCTTTCCATAATTTGGCTATTGTTGATAGTGCTGCTATAAACATTGGGGTGCATGTGCTCCTTTGAATCAGCATTTCTATATCCTTTGGATAAATACCTAGTAGTGCAATTGCTGGGTTGTATTTTTAACATTTTGAGGAACTTCCATACTGTCTTCCAGAGTGGCTGTACCAGTTTGCATTCCCACCAACAGTATGAAAGCATTCCCTTTTGTCCTCATCCTTGCCAACATCTGTTGTTTTCTGAGTTGTTAATTTTAGCCATTCTGACAGGTGTGAGATGATATCTCATGATGGTTTTGACTTGTATTTCCCTGTTGATGAGTGATGTTGAGCATCTTTTCATGTGTCTGTTAGTCATCTGGATGTGTTCTTTGGAAAAGTGTCTATTCATGTCTTCTGACCATTTATTAATTGGGTTGTTTGTTTTTGGATGTTGAGTTTGATAAGTTCTTTATAGATTTTGGATACTAACCCTTTATCAGATACATCATTTGCAAATATCTTCTTCCATTCCATAGGCTGCTTTTTCATTATGTTGATTGTTTTCTTCACTGTGCAGAAGATTTTTGTCTTGATGAAGTCCCAATAGTTCATTTTTGCTTTTGTTTCTCTTACCTTTGGAGATGTGTCTAGTAAGAAGTTGCTGTCATCGAGGTCAAAGAGTTGCTGCCTGCTTTGTCCTCTAGGATTTTTTGGTTTTCTGTTTTAACATTTAGGTCTTTCAACCATTTTGGATTTATTTTTGTGTATTGTGTAAGAAAGTGGTCCAGTTTCATTCTTCTGCATGTTGCTGTCCAGTTTTCCCAACAACATTTGTTAAAGAGACTGTCTTTTTTCCATTGGATATTCTTTCCTGCTTTGTCGAAGGTTCATTGACCACACAGTTGTGGGTCCTTTTCTGAGTTTTCTATTCTGTTCCATTGGTCTATGTGTCTGTTTTGTGCCAGTATCATACTGTCTTGATGATTACAGCTTTGTAATACAGCTTGAGGTCCAGAATTGTGAAGCCTCCCACTTTGGTTTTCCTTTTCAACATTACTTTGGCTATTTGGGGTTCTTTTTTGGTTCTATACAAATTTTAGGATTGTTTGTTCTAGCTCTGTGAAATATGCTGGTGTTATTTTGATAGGGATTGCATTGACTATGTATATTGCTTTGGGCAGTATAGACATTTTAACAATATTTGTTCTTCCAACCCTAGAGCATGGAATGTTTTTCCATTTCTTTATGTCTTCTTCAATTTCTTTCAAAAGTTTTCTATAGTTTTCAGCATATTTTTACCTCTTTGGTTAGGTTTATTCCTAGGTAGCTTATGATTTTTGGTATAATTATAAATGGGATTGATTCCTTGATTTCTTTTTCTGCTGCTTCATTATTGGTGTATAGAAATGCAACAGGTTTCTGTATATTGATTTTATATCCTCCAACTTTGCTGAATTCATGTATTAGTTCTAGTAATTTTTTGGTACAGTCTTTCAGGTTTTCTACATAGAGTATCATGTTGTCTGCCAAGAGTGAAAGCTTGACTTCTTCCTTGCTGATTTCGGTGCCTTTTACTTCTTTTTGTTATCTGATTGCTGAGGCTAGGACTTCCAGTTGAACAACAGGTCATATACCTGACCTTAGGGGAAAAGCTCTCTTTTTTCCACATTGAGGATGATATTAGCTGTGGGTCTTTAATATATGTCCTTTATGATGTTGAGGTATGCTCCTTCTATCACTATTTCCTTGATGGTTTTTATCAAGAAAGGATGCTGTATTTTGTCAGATGCTTTTGTTTATTGAGAGGATCATATGGTTTTTATCATTTCTTTTATTAAAGTGGTATATCATGTTGATTGATTTGAGGATATTGAACCACCCTGCAGGGATAAATCTCACTTGATCATGGTGAATAATCCTTTCAAGGTACTGTTGGATTTGATTAGATAATATCTTGTTGAGAACTTTTGCATCCATATTCATTAGGAATATTGATCTGTAATTCTCCTTTTTAATGGGGTCTTTATCTGGTTTTGGAATCAAGGTAATGCTGGCCTCATAGAATGAGTTTGGAAGTTTTCTTCCCATTTCTGTTTTTTGGAACAGCTTCTGAAGAATAGGTATTACTTTTTCTTTAAATGTTTGGTAGAATTCCCCTGGGAAGCCATCCAGCTCTGCACTCCTGTTTGTTGGGAGATTTTTGATTACTGAATCAATTTCTTTGCTGGTTATGGGTCTGTTTAAATTTTCTATTTCTTTCTGTTTCAGTTTTGGTAATTTCTGTTTCTAGGAATTTATCTATTTCTTCCAGATTGCCCAGTTTGTTGGCATATAATTGTTCATAATATTCTCTTCTAATTGTTTATATTTCTGTGGTGTTGGTTATGATCTCTCCTTTTTCATTCATGATTTTATTTATTTGGGTCTTTTCTCTTTTCCTTTTGATAGTGTGGCTAGGGGTTTATTGATTCTGTTAATTCTTTCAAAGAAGCAGCTCGTAGTTATATTGATCTGTTCTACTTTTTAAAAAAATTTCTATCATTTATTTTTACACTAATCTTAATTATTTCCCTTCTTCTACTGGGTTTAGGCTTTATTTGCTGTTCTTTTTCCAGCTCCTTTAGGTGTAGGGTTAGGTTGTGTATTTGAGATTTTTCTTGCTTCTTGAGGAATGCCTGTGTTGCTATATACTTTCCTCAAATGACCTCCTTTGCTGTGTCCCAAAGGTTTTGTGTTGTCATATTTTCATTTTCATTTGCTTCCATGTATTTTTTAATTTCTTCTTTAATTTCCTGGTTAACCCATTCATTCTTTATTAGGACATTTCTTAAGCTCCATATATTTGTGGTCTTTTCAAATTTTTTCTTGTGTTTGACTTTAAGTTTCATAGCGTTCTATGTTCTGAAAAGATGCTTGGTATGATCTCACTATTTTTGCACTGATTGGGGCCTGATTTGTGACCCAGTATGTGATCTATTTTGGAAAATGTTCCATGTGCACTCAAAAAGAATGTGTATTCTGCTGCTTTAGGATGAAACATTCTTAATATGTCTGTTGTCTATCTGCTCCTGTGTGTCATTCAAAGCCCGTTTCCTTGTTGATCTGCTTAGATTATCTGTCCATTACTGTAAGTGGAGTGTTACATCCCCTACTATTATTGTATTATTATCAGTGAGTTTCTTTAAATTTTTTTTTTTAAAGATTTTATTTATTTATCTGAGACAGAATGAGAGAGACAGAGAGCACATGAGATGGGGGAGGGTCAGAGGGAGAAGCAGGCTCCCTGCCGAGCAGGGAGCCCAGTGCGGGACTCGATCCCGGGACTCCAGGATCATGACCTGAGCCGAAGGCAGTCGCTTAACCAACTGAGCCACCCAGGCGCCCTATGAGTTTCTTTAAATTTGTTATTTATTGATTTATATATTTGGCTGCTCCCAAGTTAGGGGCTTAAATATTTATAATTGTTAGAGCTTCTTGTTGCATAAACACCTTTATTATGATATAGTGCTCTTCTTCATCTCTTACTACAGTCTTTGGTTTAAAATCTAGTTTGTCTGATATAAGTATAGCTACTCCAATTTCTTTTGATATCCATTAGCATGATAAATGGTTCTCCACCCCCTCACTTGCAATCTGGAGGTGTCTCTGGTTCTAAGATGAGTCTCTTGTAAGCAGCATATAAATGGGTCTTGTTTTTTTAACCATTCCGATACCCTGTGTCTTTTTTATTTTTAAGATTTTATTTATTTATTTAATTGACAGAGAGAGAGAGTGTGAGAGGGAACACAAGCAGGGGGAGTGGGAGAGGGAGAAGCAGGCTTCTGGCCGAGTAGGGAGCCCAATGCTGGGCTTGATCCCAGGACCCTGGGATCATGACCTGAGCTGAAGGCAGACGCTTAACCAACTGGGCCACCCAGGCGCCTCTACCCTGTGTCTTTTGTTTGGACCATTGAATCCACTTACATTCACAGTAATTATTGATAGGTATTAATTTAGTGCCATTGTATTACCTGTAAATTCGCTATTCCTATAGATTACCTCTGTTCCTTTCTAGTCTTTGCTGCTTTTGGTCTCTCTTTGCCACTCATAGGGTCCCCTTTAGTATTTCTTGGAGAGCTGGTTTAGTGTTCATGAAGTCCTTTACTTTTTGCTTATCTTGGAAACTTTTTATCTCTCCTTCTATTCTGAATGACAGCCTTACTGTATGAAGTATTCTTGGCTGCATATCTTTCCCATTTAGTACACTGAATATATCATGCCACCACTTTCTGGCCTGCCATGTTTCTGTGGACAGGTCTCCTGCCAGCCTTATTTGTCTATCCTTGTAGGTTAAGAACCTTTAGTCCTTAGCTGCTTTCAGAATTCTCTATTTTTGTATTTTGCAAGTTTCACTATATGTTTTGGTGTTGACCTGTTTTTGTTGATTTTTGAGAGGAGTTGGATTTGAATGCCTCTTTCTTCCCTAGATTAGGGAAGTTCTCAGCTATAGTTTGTTCAACTAAGCCTTCTGTCCCTTTTTCTCATGCTTCTTTTTTGGGTACTCCTATGATACAGGTATTATTGTGCTTTGTGGAATTGCTAGTTCCTTAAGTCTATACTTGTGACCTGATATTTTTCTTTCCCTCTTCTTTTCAGCTTCATTATTTTCCATAATTTTATCTTCTATATCACCTATTCAATCTTCTGCCTTCTTGATCTTTCTTTTGTGGAGAATTCCTCTGTCTTGCCATTATGTCTAGGTTTCTGTCTTTGCCTGTTATGAAAGCTTGTTATGTTTCCTGCTCCTAAAAGTAATACTATATTAAGAAGGAGTCCTACACTGTCTAGGGCCTGGTGCCTCAGGAAGTGTTTCTGCTGAATGCTGTGTGCATTCTGCTGTTGTGTTTTGGCTGCTCTTTACCACAGGTTCCTCCTCTGCAGAGTTCCTCCTTTCTTGCAGTAGGGAGTGTTTGGACTTTTAACTAGGTGTGCCTTGATTTGCTTGTTAAGATGAGCCTGGAAGAAAAAAAAAAAGAATCCTGATTCAAAAGAAGACAAGGAAACAAACTAACAAACCAACACATGAACAAAAAACTATAAGCCTGTTACCAATAAAAAAGGAAAAAAAAAGAATAAAATAACTATAAGAATAAAACATTTAAAGAAAATTAAAAAAAGAAGAAAGAAGAAAAGAAGAAGAAGAAGAAGAAGAAGAAGAAACAAGAAGAAGAAGAAAAGAAGAAGAAGACGACGAAGAAGAAGACGAAGATGAAGAAGAAGAAGAAGAAGAAGAAGAAGAAGAAGAAGAAGAAGAAGA
>NC_058410.1:102363013-102378302 GCF_002201575.2 Neomonachus schauinslandi | reverse complement strand
AAGAAGAAGAAGAAGAAGAAGAAGAAGAAGAAGAAGAAGAAGAAGAAAAGAAGAAAGAAGAAAGAAGAAAGTCTGGTCCTATTTCTACCCAATCTGTAGGTGAAACTTTGGAGCACTCTATAATCAGTAGACTTGGTATATGCTGGGGGCTTGTGTTGGTCTCCTGAGGGAGAGGCCCATTGTGCTGGCTTACAGTCAGACCTGCCCTTGTAAAGATGCCCGAGCTGGGTGCAGGGGAGCAGTGTCTGGTGTAAGCGACTGCAGGCTCCACTGGCATTGCTGTGTTTATCTCTGAAGTCCCACCATGTTGGTGGGTGGGGGTGGAGGTGGGGGTGGAAGATGGTGTCCTAGGGGAGAGAGAACTCTTGGCCATCACTCTTCAGGAGGTCCGTACAGAAAAGGGAACAATGAACAATCTCCTCTCCTGTGTCCCAGGCTTTCGTCAGATCCCTGCCCATAACCTGTCTGTGCCAGGCCATTAGCACACTCAGCACACTCCAAATCTTAAAGGGCACAGCAAGGCATGGACGCTCCCCTCTCCTGAAGGAAAGCCTTGTGGTGTGCCTGGCACTACTCTGTCCCAGGAAAGCAGTCACATGGTGTGTACACGGTGGCTGGAGTCAGTTATGGCACTCAGAAGGGAAAAGCTGTGACCAGGTTATCTGCCCTCTATCTGTGTCTCTGTCCTCTGCTGTTGAAAGGCCATTCAGTGGCTCCCAGCAGACCTTTTGTCCTTGAAGAGACAAAATATCCTCTTCCAAATGTACTCCAGGAAGAGGAGCAATCTCTCCCAGTGCAACCCAGGAAATCCTCACTGAGGCATGGTGTGTGAAGGCTACATGCTGCACTCTCTCGAGATCCCTCTCTCCTTAACTTCACACCACAGATTTTCTCTCTCCCAGTTTGCAGCTCCGATTCTCGAATCTACCACATTCTCTCCCTCCAACTGTGCAGATTGTTTTCTTAATCCTCAGATTGATTTCCTAGTTGTTCAAAATGATTTGATGTTGATTTAGTTATGTTCAAGAGACGAGGCAAGCTCAGGGTCTCCCTACTATTCTGCCATCTTAACTCCTCCTCTAAATATAACTCTTGATGACTCTCTCATGAATTCTAGAATGATCCTCTTTGTTCAGATTTCCCCCCTTCTCAGCTCCTGAGGCATGATATTAATATAATCAACATATATCTTTGGAATTTCTGATCTGACACATCATACACATTGCCCTCTCTGTATTCTAAATTCCTTAGTCGAGATATATAACTACATACCTACATAATACTGTAGCACAACAAAGTATAAAAAAGAATAGATATTGATCTTTTCTTCCGGGAAAATTTAAAGTATTAATTTGTCCATTTATTAGTCTGCCCATCACATAGTTAAGTACTTATTGCGTGCAAATATATATAAATGCATTCCCTTTGCTTTATAGCTTCTTTTCACTAATAGGACAACATTGTTTTTGCTTAGGACTTGTCATCTTGTTACCAGAATATTTGTGTCTATGTCTCATGAAATTTCCCCACATTGGTTTATCAGTGAAGGTAGGGAGAAATTATCATCTTCTCTTTTTAGCTGAGTAGTTAAGTGGCTTATCCACTAACTTTATGATGGAAGTTGGATTTAACAGAGGTTCACTATCCAAATTCTGTGTTCCTTCTTATCCATAGTAACAATGGTTCCCATCTAGACAATAGTTATTAACTTCTCTAGGATAATTACTGCTTGAGATGCCACTACGAAAATAATAAGTTGGCCTTAAATATCCATGATTATTCATTAAACAAGGAAATGGATTATATATTGTTCTCTATTCATTACTTGTCCTTCATTTTTCTATGCAAATACTGAATAAAAAAATACTAATAATTACAATTATAAAAGTACTTTCCATGTATCTATTCTATGATACTACTTTATGTTACATATCTTAGAAAACTTTTGTAAATAGTTTTTAATTTATCCAAACAATTTATTTTGTGCACCTACTATGTGTAAGTTATGTTTGAGATGTTAGGAATTTAGCAACGGACAAATGGATAAAATTATTTGCTCTAATGTAGCTTACATTCTACTATCACAAGAGAAGAGGTGAGGCCATTAAGGCCTATCCAAAATAACACAGCTAGGAGGTAGCTTAGCTAGAATTCAACACTGGGTTTGTTTGAGCTGAAAGTCCAAATTCTTTCCCTTTGTCTTAAACTCTTAAACCACTTCCTAGATGTTTCCTATGAAAAAGGAAGGTAGTTATAAACATAGCTTTATTTAACAAATGGTAACAAATGAAAAAGTCCTAAGATGTCAATGAATACTTGTTGAAAGAGTGAATGGGCCACTTGGGGACTTTAAGAGTCAAAACATTTCTACTCTTATTTGGCTGATATATTAGGCTGATATATAGCAAACTCTAATCCTTGAGAATCAATCTCTTTTGGATTATCATGTGATTTCCCTGAAACTATCATTTTGGGTGGACCTAGGGTTTCTATACCAGAGATAAATTCTTTTTAACTTGAGAAACATTATGTGAAGTCATTTTCTTGATACTAACCCTAGGATGGATTATGATCACAGTTCAAGAGAACAAAGAGTAAGTGACAGGATAAATAGCCATTCACTCCTCTGAATTTCATTACATGGTGGATGTAATCAAGATGGTACCAGAAAAATAATGGAGATTTTCTGAATTCTTAATTTATCCCTCTCTATTCACAGGAAAACCCATGGGCTTTTTAATGTATTACCACCTGTGTTAAGAAGAATGGTCTCCCAAAGATGTTTACACCCTAATTTCTGAAACCTGTGAACATGGTGTATTACATAGAACAAGTCACTTTGCACATTTAATTAAGGTTATGGATCTAGATTATCTGGTTGGACCTACTCTAGTCATATGAGTCCTTAAAAGCAGAAAACTTTCTCTGTGATCAGAGAAATGAAACAGAAGAGATAAGGAAAATGTGGTAGAAGGGAAATTGGAGAGATTCCAAGCATGAGAAGGTCTGAAGTACCATTGGCTCAAAGATTCAGATGCCCATATGAAAAGACTGGTGCAGGTCTCTAGGAAATAAGGGTGGTTTCCCACAGGCAGACAGGACATGGGTGCCTCAGTCCTTAGCCACAGGAAAAACATCCTGACCAAACTCTGAATGCATTTGAATATGGATTCTTCCCCAGTATCTCCAGTAAAGAATACAATTCTGCTAATACTTTGACTTTAGCTTAGTGAGACCCATGTTGGATTTCTAATCTACAGAACTGTGAGATAAAAAATGGGCGTTGTTTCAAGCTGCTAAGGTTATTATAACCTAATGAAGCAATGGAAAACTAATTAACCACCTCTGAGAATATTTTTTGGCCCTCTTTTCTACTTCTTTTTTGAGCCTATTTATTGTGTCTCAATGGATTTTATTGAAGATGCTCAGCTCAAACATTATTTTTTATCCTCAGCCTCCTCCTTTTGGGATTGAGGTCTTTTTCCCTAAAGTTTCATTATTTCTCATGTCTACCTTTGGCCCTGGATATTTCTCATGGTTCCTTCTTTGTTCCACAAGTGAGGCTCACAATACATTTATGCAAACATCATGCCCTGGAATTCAAACTAATGTTTCTTTTCTTTCACAGGAATGTTTCTCTCTATTCTCAGAATCCTGTCCTTCCTACCACAAATCAACATCACCATCCCTCTGTGAGGCAGGTGCCCAGAACTTCCCCTTCCACACGTCTACACCCAATTATTTAGCATCTGCTTTCTGTGGGTTCAGACCATGGCATATTTATTCTCACAACCAGCCATCCTAGTTAGGGCCCATCATTCTAAGTGAGTATTCATGTAAAAGAGCATTCAAGATGGTCTTATAAAAACAAAGGAAGAAAAATGAGAGAGCTGAAAGATACTTGAATACACTTCCATTTTTATTTTATATTTCATCTTTACCCATATTTTTGTAATTGGAGCCTTTTGGAGATAATGTTCCAGATTTAAATGTGATAGTAAAAAGAATGATATTTTCAGGAGATTGGAGCATCTGCAGGGAAGGTTTCTGGAGCAGGTGAGTTTCCAGGCTTGCAAGCATCGTAAATATTTCCTGGCAAATGACCTGGTCCTCTTTTATCTGGATATTTGGAACACCAGTGAATTTAGAATCCAAAGAATATGAGAAATTGCATATTTGAGGATCCTAACAAAAAAAACGATGACAATTTCATGTTGTAAGTGACCTCCAGAAATCACCTAAATAATTTTCTGGCATCCATGAACATGAATGTTACTTTATAAACTTGAATGCCTTAAAAACAAAACAAAACAAGCAAACAAACAAAAAAACTTGAATGCCTTTGGAATAGGTTTGGTCACATATATCAGGAAACTCCAAATAGTAGTGGTTAATGCTACACAGAAATTTCTTCCTGTGGGGCACCTGGATGGCTCAGTTGATTGAGCATGTGACTCTTGGTTTTGGCTCAGGTCATGATATCAGGGTTCTGAGATCAAGTCCTGCATTGGGCTTTATGCTCAGTGGGGAGTCTACTTGATATTTTCACTCTCTCTCTCCCTGTGCCCCTCTTCTTGCTCTCTCTCTCTCTTTATCTCTCTCTAAAGTAAATAAATAAATCTTAAAATTTTTTCTTCCTTGTGTAAAAGAAGTTTAGATTAGGAAGTAGACAAATTAGGACTGGTCTGGCTTTATGATCACCAGATACTCACTCAAGTTACTTCCCACTTCTAGTTCCATTATTCTACTCGATAGTTTTCATCCTAAATATCACCTCATGGTTTAAGGAACTGTTGGAGCTTCAGAGTCACAGCTGCATTTAAGTCAACAGGAAGGATTTAGGGCTACATGTGGGGAGCAAAAAATTATGCTCTCTTCACATCAATTTCTTCTAAAAGGTCTTTATTAAAGTTCAATAAAGTGCTCCATTTAAATATTATCATCCAGATTTTATTTGACCACACTTGGCTACAAGGGAGGATGGGCACTTAATTTTTTTAGCTGGAAGAAGAAGAAAATAGTGAATAGCAAATAGCATTTTCTGTTATTTCAAATTTAAAGATTTCCACAAAAGAAGACCTTCACTATCTCTTTTGGATACATAGTTTAGAGAATAATTATACTTCACATTCAGGAACTTCTGCAATGATATGAAAATTGAGTTCATTTAGAGAAGAACATGAGTGACCCATAGTGGACTTTATAGCTTTTCCCTTTTCCATTGGAAACATGTGTCTGAATTTCCTGGGGAACTATCCTTCTTTTACTTACAGATTCCTTGGTGTGTTTGGTTGTAACTCCCTCTTTCCTCCAGGAGAAGCCATGGTTGGCTTAAGCTAATCATCAGATTTCATATACTGGTTGTAGTGATTCCTTCAGGGATGGGGACAGAGCCCAATCCTGCCCAAAGAGAGCAGACCACAGATTTTGATCAACTCTTTCTTAGTTTCTCTTCTATTCAGAAATGAACCTGGAAGATGGCAGCTATGATGCTGCTGGCAGCAATCCTAAGACCACACGGGAGAGCCTGTTTGAGAATAAAGTCAATTCATAGACTGTTATTTTAGCAGGTGGAGAAAAAGTGAAACCAGATCTTTGGGGGCTCTATGTAAGTCCCAAAGAAATTATTTTTACTTAAGTATATTTGTATCAATATTTTTGTCCATTACAACCAAAAGAGTTTTTGCTTTCACAGAAAAGAAATGGTTAACTGTTATATATTAGCCACTATGCATTTCATGTTGGTGTATTTTCTTTTAATAGTACCTGACAATTCAAAAAGGAACATGTAAATATTATAATTTTAACAGGTGAGGAAACTGAGGTTTAGAGAGAATGATACCTTGTCCTCATGGCTTTCAAATAGTCAGGTCCAGGTTTATGAGCATTAGTTAAGGGTTGCTGTGCCAAAAAGAAAGAATTCAGGCCCAGTCACAACTATGACTGTATTTGTGTGTTTGTGTATCCATGGGAATTATGAAGAGAGTTATGTGTCTTTAGGCACTGTAAACATGGTCAGGAAAAATACCCTCCAATCGCTCAAAGAAATACTCTATTGTTATTATCCAGACATTTTTCAGAAAGAAGCATTTTTTGCTTGTAATGTTATAAATTTCTTTATTTCTCTTTGTCATTCTTCATACCACCTCAGATTTATGCTATTTTTCAAAAATTTGCAAAACTATTTGGTTTGTATATGGCTAATACACAGATAATCAGAGTGAATTTAGCTTATTAGGTGGCCCTTTTTCCATCCAGTTTTACCTGCTTATGAACTCTACTTCACAGTAAACTTATACACATCCATATCCTATTTATTTCAGCAAGTTAAAAGCTTTGCCATAGGCCATAAAAAGCACATAAGAATAAACATCTTCACAACTATTTATGTTTATGTCACAAAGTGGTTTGGGGAAACATTACCAGGTATGGATAATTATTTTTTCAATCTTTGGCTACCTTGCATGTAACCTGCACCCCAATCTGAGCAGCTATCATTTTTCATTTCTGTGGCCCTCAGGGTAGTGCTTTATTGCATGAATTCATAGAGAAAGAAGTGACATTTGAATTTCTTTTTTAAAATAGACATTTGAAACCCATGGCAGACACAATAATTTTTAGGGAAAGACATTTGAATTTTAAAAGCTTGTCTTTACTGTGTATAAAAGTTCAAGGCTTTACTCTCTCTATAGAAAGGACATGCAAAAAATTATAGTGAGCAAACAGAGGAGAGGTGTAAAAGGAACAATAGTTAGACTTTGGAGGCACTGCTATGGGCTTCCTCTTGCTGAAGTTCAGCAGGAATTTCAGCAGAAAATAAAGAAATGCCCACCTTCCAAGTAGGTTAGGAGTCTGAAAGCAGAGGACACTTGTGCCTTGTGTCCTGGAGAATCTGGGGAATTAGCACTATTCTAGAGTGCTCTCCATAACTCAGCAGAAAATATTTGAGAGGTAAAATGTTTTTAGAGAGGGACCTGAGACAGCTGCTGAACTTATTGTCCACATGAGATGGAAAACAGCTATATTTCTCAGAGCTCTTTCTTTTGGAGAAATTATCAAAGAGAGAGACGGAGAGCTGAAACCTTCTAAGTTAATAACCAATAAGAGAGAGAAAAATTTTGACTAAAATTTAGTCAAATGAAAGTCCTGAATTTAACCCTCATGCTTTTGGCTAGTTTTCTGTGGGAATCTTATTTTTTGGGTTGATGATGCATCTTCTTGAAGAATTTTCCTTTACTTCTGCCCAAGACCCTGTGGCAGTATTGATCTCAGATAACACCCAAGTTCAAACCCATTTGAGGCCATACCTATAGTAGTAATTTCTTAGGGGAGTTCCTTCACACTTTGGTTTCTCTAACAGTTCAGGCGGAAATAAAAAATTTTCTTCATCTGCTTTTGGTGATGGGTGATTTTTTTCTATTTTATTCTCTTTTCTTTATTCTTTATTTTCTTTATTTCTCTTTATTTTCTAATTGTACTTATTATTTATTTTTTATTGAGATATAATTGACATAAAGCATTCCAGGTATATGACATAATATTCAATATCTGTATATATTGCAAAATTATTGCCACAATAATTCTAGTTAATGCATCACCACCCTAGTTTATTCTTAAATTGAGGTTATAGAATTTCATGAGTATCAAGTATATTGCAGTGTTACAGCTCCAAATCTCCACATTGTACAAGCCCCAAGTTTTATCTTCTATGAGTTATTTAAAACTCAAGGCTGTGTTTTCACCAAGATTGGAAATGTCTTTTTTTAAAATTTTTTTATTATGTTAGTCAACATACCATATATCATTAGTTTTTGATATAGTGTTCCATGATTCATTGTTTGCGTATAACACCCAATGCTCCATGCAATACGTGCCCTCTTTAATACCCATCACCAGGCTAACCCATCCCCCCATCCCCCTCCCCTCTAAAACCCTCAGTTTGATTCCCAGGGTCCACAGTCTCTCATGGTTCATCTCCGCCTCTGATATCCCCCCCTTCATTTTTCCCTTCCTTCTCCTAATGTCCTCCATGTTATTCCTTATGTTCCACAAATAAGTGAAACCATATGATAATTGTCTTTCTCTGTTTGACTTATTTCACTTAGCATAATCTCCTACAGTTCCATTCATGTTGATGCAAATGTTGGGTATTCATTCTTTCTGATGGCTGAGTAATATTCCATTGTATATATGGACCACACCTTTATCCATTCATCTGTTGAAGGGCATCTTGGCTTCTTCCACGGTTTGGCTATTGTGGACATTGCTGCTATGAACATTGCGGTGCATATGGCCCTTCTTTTCACTACATCTGTATCTTTGGGGTAAATACCCAGTAGGCAGTTGCTGGGTCATAGGGTAACTCTATTTTTAACTTTCTGAGGAACCTCCACACTGTTTTCCAAAGTGGCTGTACAAACTTGCATTACCACCAACAGTATAGGAGGGTTCCCCTTTCTCCACAACCTCTCTAACATTTGTTGTTTCTTGTCTTGTTAACTTTTGCCATTCTAACTGGTGTAAGGTGGTATCTCAGTGTGTTTTTTTGTGTTATGTTAATGTTATGTTATGTTAATTTATGTTATGTTAATCACCATACATTACCTCGTTAGTTTTTGATGTAGTGTTCCATGATTCATTGTTTGCGTATAACATCCAGTGTTCCATGCAATACGTGCCCTCTTTAATACCCATCACCAGGCTTACCCATCCCCCCACCCCCTTCCCCTCTAGAACCCTCAGTTTGTTTCT
Organism: Neomonachus schauinslandi; assembly: GCF_002201575.2. Classification (NCBI taxonomy): domain Eukaryota; kingdom Metazoa; phylum Chordata; class Mammalia; order Carnivora; family Phocidae; genus Neomonachus; species Neomonachus schauinslandi. The sequence goes on along the minus strand of NC_058410.1, from coordinate 102,369,551 downwards.
CAGAGTCCATAGTCTCTCATGGTTCGTCTCCCCCTCCGATTTCCCCCCCTTCATTTTTCCCTTCCTGCTATCTTCTTCTTCTTTTTTTAAACATATAATGTATTATTTGTTTCAGAGGTACAGATTTGTGATTCAACAGTCTTACACAGTTCACAGCACTCACCATAGCACATACCTTCCGCAATGTCTATCAACCCAGCCACCCCATGCCTCCCACCCCCCAGCACTCCAGCAACCCTCAGTTTGTTTCCTGAGATTAAGAATTCCTCATACCAGTGAGATCATATGATACATGTCTTTCTCTGATTGACTTATTTCACTCAGCATAATACCCTCCAGTTCCATCCATGTCATTGCAAATGGCAAGATTTCATTCTTTTTGATGGCAGCATAATATTCCATTGTATATATATACACCATTTCTTCTTTATCCATTCATCTGTCGGTGGACATCTTGGCTCTTTCCACAGTTTGGCTATTGTGGGCATTGCTGCTATAAACATTGGGGTGCACATACCCCTTCGGATCCCTACATTTGTATCTTTTGGGTAAATACCCAGTAGTGCAATTGCTGGATCATATGGTAGCTCTATTTTCAACTTTTTGAGGAACCTCCATACTGTTTTCCAGAGTGGCTGCACCAGCTTGCCTTCCCACCAACAGTGTAGGAGGGTTCCCATTTCTCTGCATCCCCGCCAAAATCTGTTGTTTCCTGACTTGTTAATTTTAGCTATTCTGACTGGTGTGAGGTGATATCCCATTGAGGTTTTCATTTGGATTTCCCTGATGCTGAGCGATGTTGAGCACTTTTTCATGTGTCTGTTGGCCATTTGGATGTCTTCTTTGGAAAAATGTCTGTTCCTGTCTTCTGCCCATTTCTTGATTAAGGGAAGCAAGGGCAAAAATGAATTATTGGGACTTCATCAAGATAAAAAGCTTTTGCACAGCAAAAGAAACAGTCAACAAAACCAAAAGACAACCGACAGAATGGGAGAAGATATTTGCAAGTGACATATCAGATAAAGGGCTAATATCCAAAATCTATAAAGAACTTATCAAACTCAACACCCAAAGAACAAATAATCCAATCAGTGTGGTTTTGATTTGAATTTCCCTGATGGCTAATGATGTTGAACATTTTTTCATGTGTCTGTTAGCCATTTGTATGTCTTCTTTGGAGAAGTGTCTGTTCATGTCTTCTGCCCATTTTTTGACTTGATTATTTGTTTTTTGGGTGTTGAGTTTGAGAAGTTCTTTACAGATCTTGGATATCAGCCCTTTGTCTGTAGTGTCATTTGCAAATATCTTAGCAAGTGTTGCTGTGGCTTTAATTTGCAACCCTGATTTCTTGTTTCCTCTTTATTATGGCTCTTGGGGAGCTCTCTTTCTTTCTGGTGAATTCAGGGCACTGAGGAAGATGCTTATTATATTCTGTCTTAGAACTGTGTAGCCAAAGTTTCATCAAATATCTCTTTTGTCTTATTACCTTATGTATTTCAAACTAGTTCACTTACGTTATCACTTGAGATCAGAGCTTCTATTTCTTTATTATAGGGGAGAGAAGAAATTGCTTGTTCTCTGAGATTTGTCCACCCTTTGTTAAGGAAATGGGGCTGAAAACCTCTTCATTTCCTTTGATGATCAGAATGTCATTCTCCTCCCTGTTAAAAACCCTTGCTAGTCTAGGCTTGTGCTATTCTGTTGTCCCTGTCATGGTACTCTTTGAGCCTCCTGCTGACTCTCATTCTCTAAAGACTATAGCACCTACTTATAGCCTCCTGTCTTTCACACATACTATATCACCCTGGTTTGATTTTGAAAGTGTTCCATCCAACTCTCAACTTAATATTTCATTGACTTGTCATATGCTGTGACTTCTGTCTTCATTTTTCTGACCACATGGCTACACTGAAGTGTACACATACAGAACCCTCATTTTATACATAGTGTTCCTAGTCCTGCATTTGTTCTTTTGCTTATTTATTTATTCTACTGATTCTACTGATATATGCCTCTGCTGTGAAAGGACTTGTGCAAAATCTTCCAGAAGCAGTGAAATGAGGATTCTGCCCTTAGGGAAGAGCTCAACATCTGGTGTGGAATACACAAAGCTAACCAAACATAGGGCAACCTGCACATGAAAATAGAAGTGTGTCTAAAACAATCTGGGGATATGTTAGAACTAGTGGCAAATTGACTGGAAGACTCAGAGAAAGTATCACATATAGGGTGATGATAATTTGATCCATGATGTCAACCTACCACCCTTACTCCTGTTTATACCTTAGTAATATAAATAATAAAATTTGTAGAATATCCCACGTGTTCCCAGTATTTGATTTCAGGCTCTCAGAGCTGCTAAACTTCTGTATGTACATGGGTATTTTAAAGGGATCTTTCTATGTTAGGAAGCATAAATTAGAAACCCTTCTTGACTTAGAGACTACCTTAGGTCTTACTGAAACATAATGTCTAGAAAGATTAATATTTCTGTTACACTGAAGCACGGACCACAAACTGGCAGCCTATATGTGTGCTGCATGTGACCCATAGACATATTTAGTTTGCCCTTATGGTACTTAAAATACTATAATTTTTTTTTTGATACAGCTTGCTTTGCTAGTTCACCAATATTCACTACATGCCACTGCTCACTATCATTTTGCTTCATTTGGTATATTTGCCTACCCATTTTGATTAATTTATGATCTTCAAAATAAATTCTTAAAGAACCTGTCTCATTTATCAACCAAGGAGCACAGATCAACAAAAGAAAAGGAAAAAATGTTACATATTACTAATTTGTTTCCTTGTGATCCTATTCAAACTATTACTTTCTATCTGGTAGTTGATTTGCAAGCTAGGAAAGTAACTCATTTAACAATTATACTGATGGAATGTAAGTGGGTGCAACATATTTCTAACCAAAGTGTTTTTTACTTATAGTTCTTTGTAATTACATGTTTGGGACAATGTTGCCTCATTCTATCTTGGTGAAAAATACCAGGCAAAATAAACCATTTAAAGTACAGTTACAAATTCAGAATTAAGAAAAAATTCTCTTAAGTTTTAGTCACAATACTTGCTACAAATTTTATTTTTAAGATTTTATTTATTTATATGACAGACAGAGAGAGAGCAAAAGAGGGAACACAAGCAGGGGTAGTGGGAGAGGGAGAAGCAGGCTTCCTGCTGAGCAGGGAGCCTGATGTGGGGCTCAATCCCAAGACCCTGGGATCATGACCTGAGCTGAAGGCAGACGCTTAATGACTGAGCCACCCAGGTGCCCTCTTGCTACAAATTTTTTGTACTTTAATACCCCAGAGAAGCTTGGAGCCAAACTTAGTCATATGTGGTATTAGTTATCTAATATTACTATCTAATAGAAATTAGTTATCTAATATTATCTAATATTAATATCTAATAGAAATATTATTACAAACCTGGAGACTGAAAACATGCACTGATCATATGACAGTTACTATGATTCAGGAATCCAGGCATGGCTGAGTTGGTCCTCTGCTTCCATGTCTCTTACAAGTCCAGGGCTGGGGTCTTATCTGAGGCCAGACTGGGGAAGGATCTACTTCTAAGGTTGTAAGGCTCTTGCAGGATTCATTTTTTGTGCGTTTTAGAGCACTTTAGTATCTTGCTAATTGTTGGCTGGAGGCTGCTCTCAGTTCCTTGCTATTGTACCTCTTAAAGCCAGCAAGGAAGCCAATAAAGAGATTCTGCAAGCACTATGGAAGTTATAGTTTTATGTAACATAATGATAGAAATAACAGTCAGTTACTTTTTGCTCTATAGGTTAGAGGTATGTCAACCTCATCTATACTCAAGGACAGGGGTTCATCCAAGGGTGTGAATACTAGGAGGAAGGTATAATTTTGAGTCATCTTAGAGTCTGGTCACCACACGTACCTAAAAATGGTGATAATGATGATGATCCCAGCTAACTTTTCTTGATCATTTAATGTGTGATGGATTATCTTTTAAGCATTTTGTGTGTACTACTTCTCTTGTTTTTCCATACTTCTCCAAAAACAAACAAAACAAAGTGGGTACTATTATTATTCTCAATAGTGAAGAAACAGAAAAGTTGATGGTTAATATCTTACCCAAAGTCAAAATGAAAAACTAGTGGAGCTGGAATTCTAACCCAAGCTGTCTGAATCTATACGCTAGTCTTTTGTTAATAAACTTTTTAATTTAATTATAACACAGAGAAAAAACTATAAATCATGAGGGTTTAGTTAATGAATTGTCACAAATTGAACACACCTATGTAACCACCAGCCAGGGGAAAAAAACAGATAATCATCAACATCTATGAACTCTTTCATAACTCATCCCAATCACTACTACTCCACTCCAAAGGTAACCTTTATCTTGACTTATAACACTAGTTTTGCCTATTTTTGAACTTTACAAATTTGGGTTCATATAGTAAATATGTTTTTATTTCTGTCTTCTTTCATTCAACATTTTTGTAGAATCAATCATATGTTTCATGTAACATTAGTTCATTTTCAAGGTATAGTTCTTTATCATTATCATTATCCCACTTAGAGTTTATTGAGATTCTTAAATCTATTTTCATCCAATTTGGAAGTTCTGGCCATTTTTTCCTTTAAATATATTTTTTGTGCCATTATTTTCTCTCATTCTGAGACTTCTATAACATTTTTGTTGGTAAACTAGACATTATTTTACAGATCTCTGAAGCTCTGATAAGTTTTATTCAGTTTTTGTCTTTCCATTCTTCAAACTGAATAAATTCCACTGATCTATCCTCAAGTTTACTAATTCTCACTCCTGCCATCTAAAATCTGCCTTTGAGTTTATTTAGTAAGTTTTTTATTTTGTATATTGAATTTTACTAAAGAGTTTTTTTAAGTTCCTTTTGAGAATTTCTATTTATTTATTGAAATTCCTTATTTTTGAGTCAGTTTCATCATATTTTCCTTTAATTCTTTGAACATAGCTACCCTAAATTATTGAATATATTTATAATCACTCTTATTTATTTATTTATTTATTATTAAATTCCAATATAATTAATGTACAATGTTATATTACTTTCTGGTGTACAAGTCAGGGATTCCAGAATTTTATACATTACTCAGTGTTCATCATAAGTGTATTTTTTTAAAAAAAAGATTTTATTTACTTATTTGAGAGAGAGCGAGAGTGCGCACGCACGTGCGTGCCAGTGGGGGGAGGGGCAGAGGGACAAACAGTCCCTGCTGAGTGGGAAGCCTGAGGCAGGGCTCAATCTCAGGAACCTGAGACAATCCCAAGAACCTGAGATAATGACCTGAAACATTAGATGCTTAACCTACTGAACCACCCAGGTGCCCCATGATAAGTGTACTCTTAATCCCTCCTCACTTATTTCACATATCCTATCACACACGTCCTCTTCGGCAGCCACCAGTTTGTTCCCTATATTTAAGAATCTGGTTTTCTTTGTTTATTTCTTCTTTTCTTTCTTTGTTTTGTTTCTTAAATTCCACATACATGGATGAAATAATATGACATTTGTCTTTCTCTGACTGACTTACTTCACTTAGGATTATACCATCTAGATCCATCCATCTTGCTATGAATGCCAAGAGTTCATTTTTTTTTAGTTGTGTAATATTCCATGTAAATATATACCACATTTTCTTTACCCATCTATCAATGGACACTTGGGTTGCTTTCATAATTAGGCTATTCTAAATAATGATTCAATAAACATAAGGGTGTGTACATCTTTTAGTATTAATGTTTTCACATTCTTTAGGTAAATACCCAGTAGTGGAGTTACTTGATCATATGGTAATTTTATTTTTGATATTTTTGAGTAAACTCTGTACTGTTTTCCACAGTGGTTGCACCAGTTTGCATTCCCACCAACAGTGCATGAGGGTTCCTTTTTCTCTATATTCTTCCCAACACTTGTTGTTTATTTGTGTTTTTGATTTTAGCTATTCTGTAAGGTGTGAGGTAATATCTCATTGTAGTTTTGATTTGCATTTCCATGATGATTAGTGATGTTGAACATCTTTTCATGTATCTGTTGACCATATGTATGTCTTTGGAGAAATAGCTGTTCATGTCTTCTGCCTCTTTTTAATTGGATAATTTTTGTTTTTGATGCTGAGTTCTGTAAGTACTTTATATATTTAGGATACTAACTCCTTGTTGAACAGGTTATCTTTTTGTTTTGTTGATTGTTTCCTTTGCTGTGGAAAAACTTTTTATTTTGATGTGGTTCCAATATTTTATTTATGCTTTTGTTTCCCTTGCCTCAGGAAACATATCTAGAAAAATATTGCTATGGCCAACACTCTCCTCTAGGATTTCTATAGTTTCAGGTCTCACATTTAGGTCCTTAATCCATTTTGAATTTATTTTTGTGTATGATATAAGAAAGTGCTCTAGTTTCTTTTCTTTTCTTTTTTCTTTTCTTTTATTTTCTTTCTTTCTTCTTTCTTTCTTTCTTTCTTTCTTTCTTTCTTTCTTTCTTTCTTTCTTTCTTTCTTTCTTTCTT